>NW_027476513.1:0-201608 GCF_051020955.1 Megalopta genalis | reverse complement strand
AGAGTTAAATCATTTGTTTCGCATGGATTTGAAGCTAAACCTTCTACTTCGTATTCCTTTGAAGTCAAATCATGTGTTTCGCGTGGATTTGGAGCTAACTCGCATGTTTCGCTTCCAGTTGGTGCTAAATCATTTATATCGCTAGTATTTGAAACTAAATCATTTGTTTCGCATGGATTTGAAGCTAAACCTTCTACTTCGCATTGGTTTGAATATAAATCATGTGTTTCGAATGACTGTGAAGCTAACTCGTTTGTTTCGCATGCATTTGAATCTATATCGTTTATATCGCAAGTATTTGAAGGCAAATCATTTGTTTCGCAAAGATTTGAAGCTAAAACTTCTACTCCGCATTGATTTAAATCTAAATCTCTTTTCTCGCATTGATTTGAATCTAACTTGTTTGTTTCGCATGGAGTTGCATCTAAATCATTTATATCGCAAGTATTTGAAGCTAAATCATTTGTTTCGCATGGATTTGAAGCCAAAGCTTTTACCTCGCATTGATTTGAAGCTAAATCATGTGTTTTCGCATGAATGTGAAGCTAACTCGTTTGTCTCGCTTCAGTTGAAGCTAAATCATTTATATCGCAAGTACTTGGAGCTAAATCATTTGTTTCGCATGGATTTGAAGCTAAACCTTCTACTTCGCATTGATTTGAAGCTAAATCGTGTGTTTCGAATGACTGTGAAGCTAACTCGTTTGTTTCTCATGCATTTGAAGATATATCGTTTATATCGCAAGTATTTGAAGCAAAATCATTTGTTTCGCATGGATTTGAAGCTAAATCTTCTACCTCGCATTGATTTGAGGCTAAATCATGTGTTCGAATTAATGTGAAGCTAACTCGTTTGTTTCGCATGGATTAGAAGCTAACTCGCTTGTTTCGCTTCCAGTTAAATCTAAATCATTATATCGCAAGTATTTGAAGGTAAATCATTTGTTTCGCATGGATTTGAAGCTAAACCTTCTACTTCGCATTGATTTGAAGCTAAATCATGTGTTTCGAATGATTGTGAATCTAAGTTGTTTGTTTCGCATGCAGTTGAATCTAAACCATTTATATCGCAAGTATTGAAGCTAAATCATTTGTTTCGCATGGATTGAAGCCAAAGCTTTTACGTCGCATTGATTTGTAGCTAAATCATGTGTTTTCGCATGAATGTGAAGCTAACTCGTTTGTCTCGCTTCCAGTTGAAGCTAAATCATTTATATCGCAAGTACTTGAAGCTAAATCATTTGATTCGCATGGATTTGAAGCTAACTCGCATGTCTCGCTTCCAGTTGGAGCTAAATCATTTATATCGCAAGTATTTGAAAGTAAATCATTTGTTTCGCATGGATTTGAAGCTAAACCTTCTACTTCGCATTGCTTGGAAGATAAATCATGTGTTTCGCGTGGATTTGAATCTAACTCGATTGTTTCGCTTCCAGTTGAAGCTAAATCATTTATATCGCTAGTATTTGAAACTAAATCATTTGTTTCGCATGGATTTGAAGCTAAACTTTCTACCTCGCACTGATTTGAAGCTTTGTCATGTGTTTCGTGTGGATTTAAAATCTAACTCGATTGTTTCGCATGCAGTTGAAGCTAAGTCATTTATATCGCAAGTATTTGAAGCTAAATCATTTGTTTCACATGGATTTGAAGCGAAATCTTCTACTTCGCATTGATGTGAAGCTAAATCATGTGTTTCGAATGAATGTGAAGCCACTCGTTTGTTTCGCATGCATTTGAAGTTATATCGTTTATATCGCAAGTATTTGAAGCTAAATCATTTGTTTCGCAAGGATTTGAAGCTAAAACTTCTACTCGGCATTGATTTAATTCCAAATCTCGTGTTTTGCACGGATTTGAATCTAACTTGTTTGTTTCGCATGCAGTTGAATCTAAATCATTTATATCCAAGTATTTGAAGCAAAATCATTTGTTTGTCTTGGATTTGAAGCTAAACCTTCTTCTTCGCATTGATTGAAGCTAAATCATGTGTTTCGAATGACTGTGAAGCTAACTCGTTTGTTTCGCATGCATTTGAATCTATATCGTTTATATCGCAAGTATTTGAAGGCAAATCATTTGTTTCGCAAGGATTTGAGCTAAAACTTCTACTCCGCATTGATTTAAATCTAAATCTCTTTTCTCGCATGAATTTGATTCTAACTTGTTTTTTTCGCATGCTGTTGAATCTAAATCATTTATATCGCAAGTATTTGAAGCTAAACCTTCTACTTCGCATTGATTTGAAGCTAAATCATGTGTTTCGAATGATTGTGAATCTAAGTTGTTTGTTTCGCATGCAGTTGAATCTAAACCATTTATATCGCAAGTATTTGAAGCTAAATCATTTGTTTCGCATGGATTTGAAGCCAAAGCTTTTACGTCGCATTGATTTGTAGCTAAATCATGTGTTTTCGCATGAATGTGAAGCTAACTCGTTTGTCTCGCTTCCAGTTGAAGCTAAATCATTTATATCGCGAGTACTTGAAGCTAAATCATTTGATTCGCATGGATTTGAAGCTAACTCGCATGTCTCGCTTCCAGTTGGAGCTAAATCATTTATATCGCAAGTATTTGAAAGTAAATCATTTGTTTCGCATGGATTTGAAGCTAAACCTTCTACTTCGCATTGCTTGGAAGATAAATCATGTGCTTCGCGTGGATTTGAATCTAACTCGATTGTTTCGCTTCCAGTTGAAACTAAATCATTTATATCGCTAGTATTTGAAGCTAAATCATTTGTTTCGCATGGATTTGAAGCTAAACCTTCTACCTCGCACTGATTTGAAGCTTTGTCATGTGTTTCGCGTGGATTTAAAATCTAACTCGATTGTTTCGCTTGCAGTTGAAGCTAAGTCATTTATATCGCAAGTATTTGAAGCTAAATCATTTGTTTCACATGATTGAAGCGAAATGTTCTACTTCGCATTGATGTGAAGCTAAATCATGTGTTTCGAATGACTGTGAAGCTAACTCGTTTGTTTCGCATGAATTTGAAGCTATATCGTTTATATCGCAAGTATTTGAAGCAAAACCATTTGTTTCGCTTGGATTTGAAGCTAATTCTTCTACTTCGCATTGATTTGAAGCTAAATCATGTGTTTCGAATGACTGTGAAGCTAACTCGTTTGTTTCGCATGAATTTGAAGCTATATCGTTTATATCGCAAGTATTTGAAGCAAAACCATTTGTTTCGCTTGGATTTGAAGCTAATTCTTCTACTTCGCATTGATTTGATGCTAAATCATGTGTTTCGAATGAATGTGAAGCCAACTCGTTTGTTTCGCATGCATTTGAAGTTATTTCGTTTATATCGCAAGTACTTGAAGCTAATCATTTGTTTCGCATGGATTTGAAGCTAACTCGCATGTCTCGCTTCCAGTTGGTGCAAATTCATTTATATCGCTAGTACTTGAAGCTAAATCATTTGTTTCTCATCGATTTGAAGCTAAACCTTCTACTTCGCATTGCTTGGAAGATAAATCATGTATTTCGCGTGGATTTGAATCTAACTCGATTGATTCGCTTCCAGTTGAAGCTAAATCATTTATATCTCCAGTATTTGAAGCTAAATCATTTGTTTCGCATGGATTTTGAAGCTCAATCTTCTACCTCGCACTGATTTGAAGCTTTGTCATGTGTTTCGCGTGGATTTAAAATCTAACTCGATTGTTTCGCATGCAGTTGAAGCTAAGTCATTTATATCGCAAGTATTTGAAGCTAAATCATTTGTTTCACATGGATTTGAAGCGAAATCTCCTACTTCGCATTGATGTGAAGCTAAATCATGTGTTTCGAATGACTGTGAAGCTAACTCGTTTGTTTCGCATGAATTTGAAGCTATATCGTTTATATCGCAAGTATTTGAAGCAAAACCATTTGTTTCGCTTGGATTTGAAGCTAATTCTTCTACTTCGCATTGATTTGATGCTAAATCATGTGTTTCGAATGAATGTGAAGCCAACTCGTTTGTTTCGCATGCATTTGAAGTTATATCGTTTATATCGCAAGTACTTGAAGCTAAATCATTTGTTTCGCATGGATTTGAAGCTAACTCACATGTCTCGCTTCCAGTTGGTGCTAAGTCATTTATATCGCTAGTACTTGAAGCTAAATCATTTGTTTCGCATCGATTTGAAGCTAAACCTTCTACTTCGCATTGCTTGGAAGATAAATCATGTATTTCGCGTGGATTTGAATCTAACTCGATTGATTCGCTTCCAGTTGAAGCTAAATCATTTATATCTCAAGTATTTGAAGCTAAATCATTTGTTTCGCATGGATTTGAAGCTCAATCTTCTACTTCGTATTGATTTGAAGCTAAATCGTGTGTTTCGAATGAATGTGAATCTAACTCGTTTTTTCGCACGCATTTGAAGCTATATCGTTTATATCGCAAGTATTTGAAGCTAAATCATTCGTTTCGCATGAATTAGAAGCTAACTCGCTTGTTCCGCTTCCAGTTAAAGCTATATCGTTTATATCGCAAGTATTTGAAGCTAAATCATTTGTTTCGCAAGGATTTGAAGATAAAACTTCTACTCGGCATTGATTTAATTCCAAATCTCGTGTTTTGCACGGATTTGAATCTAACTTGTTTGTTTCGCATGCAGTTGAATCTAAATCATTTATATCCCAAGTATTTGAAGCAAAATCATTTGTTTCGCGTGGATTTGAAGTTAAACCTTCTACTTCGCATTGATTTGAAGCTAAATCATGTGTTTCGAATGACTGTGAAGCTAACTCGTTTGTTTCGCATGAATTTGAAGCTATATCGTTTATATCGCAAGTATTTGAAACTAAATCATTTGTTTCGCAAGAGTTTGAAACTAAAACTTCTACTCCGCATTGATTTAAATCTAATTCTCTTTTTTCGCATGGATTTGAATCTAACTTGTTTGTTTCGCATGCAGTTGAATCTAAATAATTTATATCGCAAGTATTTGAAGCAAAATCATTTGTTTAGCTTGGATTTAAAGCTAAATCTTCTACTTCGCATTGAATTGAAGCAAAATCATGTGTTTCAAATGAATGTGAATCTAAGTTGTTTGTTTCGCATGCAGTTGAATCTAAATCATTTATATCGCAAGTATTTGAAGCTAACTCGTTTGTTTCGCATGCATTTGAAGCTGTAACGTTCATATCGCAAGTATTTGAAGCTAAATCATTTGTTTCGCATGGATTTGAAGCTAAAACTTCTACTCGGCATTGATTTGAATATAAATCTCGTGTTTTGCATGGATTTGAATCTAACTTGTTTGTTTCGCATGCAGTTGAATCTAAATCATTTGTATCGCAAGTATTTGAAGCAAAATCATTTGTTTGTCTTGGATTTGAAGCTAAACCTTCTTCTTCGCATTGATTTGAAGCTAAATCATGTGTTTCGAATGAATGTGAATCTAACTAGTTTCTTTCGCTTCGATTTGAAGCTAAACCTTGTACTTCGCATTGATTTGAAGCTAAATCATGTGTTTCGAATGACTGTGAAGCTAACTCGTTTCTTTCGCATTTATTTGAAGCTAAAACTTCTACTCGGCATTGATTTGAATATAAATCTCGTGTTTTGCATGGATTTGAATCTAACTTGTTTGTTTCGCATGCAGTTGAATCTAAATCATTTATATCGCAAGTATTTGAAGCAAAATCATTTGTTTGTCTTGGATTTGAAGCTAAACCTTCTATTTCGCATTGATTTGAAGCTAAATCATGTGTTTCGAATGAATGTGAAGCTAACTCGTTTCTTTCGCATGCATTTGAAGCTATATCGTTTATATCGCAAGTATGTGAAGCTAAATCATTTGTTTCGCATAGATTAGAAGCTAACTCGCTTGTTTCGCTTCCAGTTGAAGCTATATCATTCATATCGCCAGTATTTAGAGTTAAATCATTTGTTTCGCATGGATTTGAAGCTAAACCTTCTACTTCGTATTCCTTTGAAGTCAAATCATGTGTTTCGCGTGGATTTGGAGCTAACTCGCATGTTTCGCTTCCAGTTGGTGCTAAATCATTTATATCGCTAGTATTTGAAACTAAATCATTTGTTTCGCATGGATTTGAAGCTAAACCTTCTACTTCGCATTGGTTTGAATATAAATCATGTGTTTCGAATGACTGTGAAGCTAACTCGTTTGTTTCGCATGCATTTGAATCTATATCGTTTATATCGCAAGTATTTGAAGGCAAATCATTTGTTTCGCAAAGATTTGAAGCTAAAACTTCTACTCCGCATTGATTTAAATCTAAATCTCTTTTCTCGCATTGATTTGAATCTAACTTGTTTGTTTCGCATGGAGTTGCATCTAAATCATTTATATCGCAAGTATTTGAAGCTAAATCATTTGTTTCGCATGGATTTGAAGCCAAAGCTTTTACCTCGCATTGATTTGAAGCTAAATCATGTGTTTTCGCATGAATGTGAAGCTAACTCGTTTGTCTCGCTTCCAGTTGAAGCTAAATCATTTATATCGCAAGTACTTGGAGCTAAATCATTTGTTTCGCATGGATTTGAAGCTAAACCTTCTACTTCGCATTGATTTGAAGCTAAATCGTGTGTTTCGAATGACTGTGAAGCTAACTCGTTTGTTTCTCATGCATTTGAAGATATATCGTTTATATCGCAAGTATTTGAAGCAAAATCATTTGTTTCGCATGGATTTGAAGCTAAATCTTCTACCTCGCATTGATTTGAGGCTAAATCATGTGTTTCGAATTAATGTGAAGCTAACTCGTTTGTTTCGCATGGATTAGAAGCTAACTCGCTTGTTTCGCTTCCAGTTAAATCTAAATCATTTATATCGCAAGTATTTGAAGGTAAATCATTTGTTTCGCATGGATTTGAAGCTAAACCTTCTACTTCGCATTGATTTGAAGCTAAATCATGTGTTTCGAATGACTGTGAAGCTAACTCGTTTGTTTCGCAAGAATTTGAAGCTATATCGTTTATATCGCAAGTATTTGAAGCTAAATCATTTGCTTCGCATGGATTTGTAGCTAAAACTTCTACTCGGCATTGATTTGAATATAAATTTCGTGTTTTGCATGGATTTGAATCTAACTTGTTTGTTTCGCATGCAGTTGGATCTAAATTATTTATATCGCAAGTATTTGAAGCTAAATCATTTGTTTCGCATGGATTTGAAGCTAAAACTTCTACTCGGCATTGATTTGAATATAAATCTCGTGTTTTGCATGGATTTGAATCTAACTTGTTTGTTTCGCATGCAGTTGAATCTAAATCATTTATATCGCAAGTATTTGAAGGTAAATCATTTGTTTCGCATGGATTTGAAGCTAAACCTTCTACTTCGCATTGATTTGAAGCTAAATCATGTGTTTCGAATGACTGTGAAGCTAACTCGTTTGTTTCGCATGTATTTGAAGATATATCGTTTATATCGCAAGTCTTTGAAGCCAAATCATTTGTTTCGCAAGGATTTGAAGCAAAACCATTTGTTTCGCTTGGATTTGAAGCTAATTCTTCTACTTCGCATTGATTTGATGCTAAATCATGTGTTTCGATTGAATGTGAAGCCAACTCGTTTGTTTCGCATGCATTTGAAGTTATATCGTTTATATCGCAAGTACTTGAAGCTAAATCATTTGTTTCGCCTGGATTTAAAATCTAACTCGATTGTTTCGCATGCAGTTGAAGCTAAGTCATTTATATCGCAAGTATTTGAAGCTAAATCATTCGTTTCGCATGGATTTGAAGCTAAACCTTCTACTTCGCAATGCATGGAAGATAAATCATGTGTTTCGCGTGGATTTGAAGCTAACTCGATTGATTCGCTTCCAGTTAAAGCTATATCGTTTATATCGCAATATTTGAAGCTAAATCATTTGTTTCGCAAGGATTTGAAGCTAAAACTTCTACTCGGCATTGATTTAATTCCAAATCTCGTGTTTTGCACGGATTTGAATCTAACTTGTTTGTTTCGCATGCAGTTGAATCTAAATCATTTATATCCCAAGTATTTGAAGGTTAATCATTTGTTTCGCGTGGATTTGAAGATAAACCTTCTACTTCGCATTGATTTGAAGCCAAATCATGTGTTTCGAATGACTGTGAAGCTAACTCGTTTGTTTCGCATAAATTTGAAGCTATATCGTTTATATCGCAAGTATTTGAAACTAAATCATTTGTTTCGCAAGAGTTTGAAACTAAAACTTCTTCTCCGCATTGATTTAAATCTAAATCTCTTTTTTCGCATGGATTTGAATTTAACTTGTTTGTTTCGCATGCAGTTGAATCTAAATAATTTATATCGCAAGTATTTGAAGCAAAATCATTTGTTTAGCTTGGATTTGAAGCTAAATCTTCTACTTCGCATTGAAATGAAGCAAAATCATGTGTTTCAAATGAATGTGAATCTAAGTTGTTTGTTTCGCATGCAGTTGAATCTAAATCATTTATATCGCAAGTATTTGAAGCTAAATCATTTGTTTCGCATGAATGTGAAGCTAACTCGTTTGTCTCGCTTCCAGTTGAAGCTAAATCATTTATATCGCAAGTACTTGAAGCTAAATAATTTTTTTCGCATGGATTTAAAGCTAACTCGCATGTCTCGCTTCCAGTTGGTGCTAAATCATTTATATCGCTAGTACTTGAAGCTAAATCATTTGTTTCGCATGGATTTGAAGCTAAACCTTCTACTTCGCATTGCTTGGAAGATAAATCATGTGTTTCGCGTGGATTTGAATCTAACTCGATTGATTCGCTTCCAGTTGAAGCTAAATCATTTATATCTCAAGTATTTGAAGCTAAATCATTTGTTTCGCATGGATTTGAAGCTCAATCTTCTACTTCGCATTGATTTGAAGCTAAATCGTGTGTTTCGATTGAATGTGAAGCTAACTCGTTTTTTCGCATGCATTTGAAGCTATATCGTTTATATCGCAAGTATTTGAAGCTAAATCATTTGTTTCGCATGGTTTTGAAGCTAACTCGCTTGTTCCGCTTCCAGTTAAAGCTATATCGTTTATACCGCAAGTATTTGAAGCTAAATCATTTGTTTCGCAAGGATTTGAAGCTAAAACTTCTACTCGGCATTGATTTAATTCCAAATCTCGTGTTTTGCACGGATTTGAATCTAACTTGTTTGTTTCGCATGCAGTTGAATCTAAATCATTTATATCCCAAGTATTTGAAGCAAAATCATTTGTTTCGCATGGATTTGAATCTAACTTGTTTGTTTCGCATGCAATTGAATCTAAATCATTTATATCGCAAGTATTTGAAGCTAAATCATTTGTTTCACATGGATTTGAAGCGAAATCTCCTACTTCGCATTGATGCGAAGCTAAATCATGTGTTTCGAATGACTGTGAAGCTAACTCGTTTGTTTCGCATGAATTTGAAGCTATATCGTTTATATCGCAAGTATTTGAAGCAAAACCATTTGTTTCGCTTGGATTTGAAGCTAATTCTTCTACTTCGCATTGATTTGATGCTAAATCATGTGTTTCGAATGAATGTGAAGCCAACTCGTTTGTTTCGCATGCATTTGAAGTTATATCGTTTATATCGCAAGTACTTGAAGCTAAATCATTTGTTTCGCATGGATTTGAAGCTAACTCACATGTCTCGCTTCCAGTTGGTGCTAAGTCATTTATATCGCTAGTACTTGAAGCTAAATCATTTGTTTCGCATCGATTTGAAGCTAAACCTTCTACTTCGCATTGCTTGGAAGATAAATCATGTATTTCGCGTGGATTTGAATCTAACTCGATTGATTCGCTTCCAGTTGAAGCTAAATCATTTATATCTCAAGTATTTGAAGCTAAATCATTTGTTTCGCATGGATTTGAAGCTCAATCTTCTACTTCGTATTGATTTGAAGCTAAATCGTGTGTTTCGAATGAATGTGAATCTAACTCGTTTTTTCGCACGCATTTGAAGCTATATCGTTTATATCGCAAGTATTTGAAGCTAAATCATTCGTTTCGCATGAATTAGAAGCTAACTCGCTTGTTCCGCTTCCAGTTAAAGCTATATCGTTTATATCGCAAGTATTTGAAGCTAAATCATTTGTTTCGCAAGGATTTGAAGATAAAACTTCTACTCGGCATTGATTTAATTCCAAATCTCGTGTTTTGCACGGATTTGAATCTAACTTGTTTGTTTCGCATGCAGTTGAATCTAAATCATTTATATCCCAAGTATTTGAAGCAAAATCATTTGTTTCGCGTGGATTTGAAGTTAAACCTTCTACTTCGCATTGATTTGAAGCTAAATCATGTGTTTCGAATGACTGTGAAGCTAACTCGTTTGTTTCGCATGAATTTGAAGCTATATCGTTTATATCGCAAGTATTTGAAACTAAATCATTTGTTTCGCAAGAGTTTGAAACTAAAACTTCTACTCCGCATTGATTTAAATCTAATTCTCTTTTTTCGCATGGATTTGAATCTAACTTGTTTGTTTCGCATGCAGTTGAATCTAAATAATTTATATCGCAAGTATTTGAAGCAAAATCATTTGTTTAGCTTGGATTTAAAGCTAAATCTTCTACTTCGCATTGAATTGAAGCAAAATCATGTGTTTCAAATGAATGTGAATCTAAGTTGTTTGTTTCGCATGCAGTTGAATCTAAATCATTTATATCGCAAGTATTTGAAGCTAACTCGTTTGTTTCGCATGCATTTGAAGCTGTAACGTTCATATCGCAAGTATTTGAAGCTAAATCATTTGTTTCGCATGGATTTGAAGCTAAAACTTCTACTCGGCATTGATTTGAATATAAATCTCGTGTTTTGCATGGATTTGAATCTAACTTGTTTGTTTCGCATGCAGTTGAATCTAAATCATTTGTATCGCAAGTATTTGAAGCAAAATCATTTGTTTGTCTTGGATTTGAAGCTAAACCTTCTTCTTCGCATTGATTTGAAGCTAAATCATGTGTTTCGAATGAATGTGAATCTAACTAGTTTCTTTCGCTTCGATTTGAAGCTAAACCTTGTACTTCGCATTGATTTGAAGCTAAATCATGTGTTTCGAATGACTGTGAAGCTAACTCGTTTCTTTCGCATTTATTTGAAGCTAAAACTTCTACTCGGCATTGATTTGAATATAAATCTCGTGTTTTGCATGGATTTGAATCTAACTTGTTTGTTTCGCATGCAGTTGAATCTAAATCATTTATATCGCAAGTATTTGAAGCAAAATCATTTGTTTGTCTTGGATTTGAAGCTAAACCTTCTATTTCGCATTGATTTGAAGCTAAATCATGTGTTTCGAATGAATGTGAAGCTAACTCGTTTCTTTCGCATGCATTTGAAGCTATATCGTTTATATCGCAAGTATGTGAAGCTAAATCATATGTTTCGCATAGATTAGAAGCTAACTCGCTTGTTTCGCTTCCAGTTGAAGCTATATCATTCATATCGCCAGTATTTAGAGTTAAATCATTTGTTTCGCATGGATTTGAAGCTAAACCTTCTACTTCGTATTCCTTTGAAGTCAAATCATGTGTTTCGCGTGGATTTGGAGCTAACTCGCATGTTTCGCTTCCAGTTGGTGCTAAATCATTTATATCGCTAGTATTTGAAACTAAATCATTTGTTTCGCATGGATTTGAAGCTAAACCTTCTACTTCGCATTGGTTTGAATATAAATCATGTGTTTCGAATGACTGTGAAGCTAACTCGTTTGTTTCGCATGCATTTGAATCTATATCGTTTATATCGCAAGTATTTGAAGGCAAATCATTTGTTTCGCAAAGATTTGAAGCTAAAACTTCTACTCCGCATTGATTTAAATCTAAATCTCTTTTCTCGCATTGATTTGAATCTAACTTGTTTGTTTCGCATGGAGTTGCATCTAAATCATTTATATCGCAAGTATTTGAAGCTAAATCATTTGTTTCGCATGGATTTGAAGCCAAAGCTTTTACCTCGCATTGATTTGAAGCTAAATCATGTGTTTTCGCATGAATGTGAAGCTAACTCGTTTGTCTCGCTTCCAGTTGAAGCTAAATCATTTATATCGCAAGTACTTGGAGCTAAATCATTTGTTTCGCATGGATTTGAAGCTAAACCTTCTACTTCGCATTGATTTGAAGCTAAATCGTGTGTTTCGAATGACTGTGAAGCTAACTCGTTTGTTTCTCATGCATTTGAAGATATATCGTTTATATCGCAAGTATTTGAAGCAAAATCATTTGTTTCGCATGGATTTGAAGCTAAATCTTCTACCTCGCATTGATTTGAGGCTAAATCATGTGTTTCGAATTAATGTGAAGCTAACTCGTTTGTTTCGCATGGATTAGAAGCTAACTCGCTTGTTTCGCTTCCAGTTAAATCTAAATCATTTATATCGCAAGTATTTGAAGGTAAATCATTTGTTTCGCATGGATTTGAAGCTAAACCTTCTACTTCGCATTGATTTGAAGCTAAATCATGTGTTTCGAATGACTGTGAAGCTAACTCGTTTGTTTCGCAAGAATTTGAAGCTATATCGTTTATATCGCAAGTATTTGAAGCTAAATCATTTGCTTCGCATGGATTTGTAGCTAAAACTTCTACTCGGCATTGATTTGAATATAAATTTCGTGTTTTGCATGGATTTGAATCTAACTTGTTTGTTTCGCATGCAGTTGGATCTAAATTATTTATATCGCAAGTATTTGAAGCTAAATCATTTGTTTCGCATGGATTTGAAGCTAAAACTTCTACTCGGCATTGATTTGAATATAAATCTCGTGTTTTGCATGGATTTGAATCTAACTTGTTTGTTTCGCATGCAGTTGAATCTAAATCATTTATATCGCAAGTATTTGAAGGTAAATCATTTGTTTCGCATGGATTTGAAGCTAAACCTTCTACTTCGCATTGATTTGAAGCTAAATCATGTGTTTCGAATGACTGTGAAGCTAACTCGTTTGTTTCGCATGTATTTGAAGATATATCGTTTATATCGCAAGTCTTTGAAGCCAAATCATTTGTTTCGCAAGGATTTGAAGCAAAACCATTTGTTTCGCTTGGATTTGAAGCTAATTCTTCTACTTCGCATTGATTTGATGCTAAATCATGTGTTTCGATTGAATGTGAAGCCAACTCGTTTGTTTCGCATGCATTTGAAGTTATATCGTTTATATCGCAAGTACTTGAAGCTAAATCATTTGTTTCGCCTGGATTTAAAATCTAACTCGATTGTTTCGCATGCAGTTGAAGCTAAGTCATTTATATCGCAAGTATTTGAAGCTAAATCATTCGTTTCGCATGGATTTGAAGCTAAACCTTCTACTTCGCAATGCATGGAAGATAAATCATGTGTTTCGCGTGGATTTGAAGCTAACTCGATTGATTCGCTTCCAGTTAAAGCTATATCGTTTATATCGCAATATTTGAAGCTAAATCATTTGTTTCGCAAGGATTTGAAGCTAAAACTTCTACTCGGCATTGATTTAATTCCAAATCTCGTGTTTTGCACGGATTTGAATCTAACTTGTTTGTTTCGCATGCAGTTGAATCTAAATCATTTATATCCCAAGTATTTGAAGGTTAATCATTTGTTTCGCGTGGATTTGAAGATAAACCTTCTACTTCGCATTGATTTGAAGCCAAATCATGTGTTTCGAATGACTGTGAAGCTAACTCGTTTGTTTCGCATGAATTTGAAGCTATATCGTTTATATCGCAAGTATTTGAAACTAAATCATTTGTTTCGCAAGAGTTTGAAACTAAAACTTCTTCTCCGCATTGATTTAAATCTAAATCTCTTTTTTCGCATGGATTTGAATTTAACTTGTTTGTTTCGCATGCAGTTGAATCTAAATAATTTATATCGCAAGTATTTGAAGCAAAATCATTTGTTTAGCTTGGATTTGAAGCTAAATCTTCTACTTCGCATTGAAATGAAGCAAAATCATGTGTTTCAAATGAATGTGAATCTAAGTTGTTTGTTTCGCATGCAGTTGAATCTAAATCATTTATATCGCAAGTATTTGAAGCTAAATCATTTGTTTCGCATGAATGTGAAGCTAACTCGTTTGTCTCGCTTCCAGTTGAAGCTAAATCATTTATATCGCAAGTACTTGAAGCTAAATAATTTTTTTCGCATGGATTTAAAGCTAACTCGCATGTCTCGCTTCCAGTTGGTGCTAAATCATTTATATCGCTAGTACTTGAAGCTAAATCATTTGTTTCGCATGGATTTGAAGCTAAACCTTCTACTTCGCATTGCTTGGAAGATAAATCATGTGTTTCGCGTGGATTTGAATCTAACTCGATTGATTCGCTTCCAGTTGAAGCTAAATCATTTATATCTCAAGTATTTGAAGCTAAATCATTTGTTTCGCATGGATTTGAAGCTCAATCTTCTACTTCGCATTGATTTGAAGCTAAATCGTGTGTTTCGATTGAATGTGAAGCTAACTCGTTTTTTCGCATGCATTTGAAGCTATATCGTTTATATCGCAAGTATTTGAAGCTAAATCATTTGTTTCGCATGGTTTTGAAGCTAACTCGCTTGTTCCGCTTCCAGTTAAAGCTATATCGTTTATACCGCAAGTATTTGAAGCTAAATCATTTGTTTCGCAAGGATTTGAAGCTAAAACTTCTACTCGGCATTGATTTAATTCCAAATCTCGTGTTTTGCACGGATTTGAATCTAACTTGTTTGTTTCGCATGCAGTTGAATCTAAATCATTTATATCCCAAGTATTTGAAGCAAAATCATTTGTTTCGCATGGATTTGAATCTGACTTGTTTGTTTCGCATGCAATTGAATCTAAATCATTTATATCGCAAGTATTTGAAGCAAAATCATTTGTTTCGCTTGGATTTGAAGCTAAATCTTCTACTTCGCATTGATTTGAAGCTAAATCATGTGTTTCGAATGTATGTGTATCTAAGTTGTTTGTTTCGCATGCAGTTGAATCTAAATCATTTATATCGCAAGTATTTGAAGCTAAATCATTTGTTTCGCATGGATTTGAAGCCAAAGCTTTTACCACGCATTGATTTGAAGCTAAATCATGTGTTTTCGCATGAATGTGACGCTAACTCGTTTGTCTCGCTTCCAGTTGAAGCTAAATCATTTATATCGCAAGTACTTGAAGCTAAATCATTTGTTTCGCATGAATTTGAAGCTAACTCGCATGTCTCGCTTCCAGTTGGAGCTAAGTCATTTATATCGCTAGTACTTGAAGCTAAACCATTTGTTTCGCATGGATTTGAAGCTAATCCTTCTACTTCGCGTTCCTTTGAATATAAATCATGTGTTTTCGCATGAATGTGAAGCTAACTCGTTTGTCTCGCTTCCAGTTGAAGCTAAATCATTTATATCGCAAGTACTTGAAGCTAAATCATTTGTTTCGCATGGATTTGAAGCTAACTCGCATGTCTCGCTTCCAGTTGGAGCTAAGTCATTTATATCGCTAGTACTTGAAGCTAAACCATTTGTTTCGCATGGATTTGAAGCTAATCCATCTACTTCGCGTTACTTTGAATATAAATCATGTTTTTTCGCATGAATGGGAAGCTAACTCGTTTGTCTCGCTTCCAGTTGAAGCTAAATCATTTATATCGTAGGAAATGAAGCTAAATCATTTGTTTCGCATGGATTTGAAGCTAAACCTTCTACTTCGCATTGATTTGAAGCTAAATCATGTGTTTCGAATGACTGTGAAGCTAACTCGTTTGTTTCTAATGCATTTGAAGATATATCGTTTATATCGCAAGTATTTGAAGCTAAATCATTTGTTTCGCATGGATTTGAAGCTAAATCTTCTACCTCGCATTGATTTGAGGCTAAATCATGTGTTTCGAATTAATGTGAAGCTAACTCGTTTGTTTCGCATGGATTAGAAGCTAACTCGCTTGTTTCGCTTCCAGTTAAAGCTAAATCATTTATATCTCAAGTATTTGAAGCTAAATCATTTGTTTCGCATGGATTTGAAACTCAATCTTATACTTCGCATTGATTTGAAGCTAAATCGTGTGTTTCGAATGAATGTGAAGCTAACTCGTTTTTTCGCATGCATTTGAAGCTATATCGTTTATATTGCAAGTATTTGAAGCTAAATCATTTGTTTCGCATGGATTAGAAGCTAACTCGCTTATTTCGCTTCCAGTTGAAGCTATATCATTTATATCGCTAGTATTTTAAGTTAAATCATTTGTTTCGCATGGATTTGAAGATAAACCTTCTACTTCGTATTCCGTTGAAGACATATCATGTGTTTCGCATGGATTTGAAGCTAACTCGCTTGTTTCGCTTCCAGTTAAAGCTAAATCATTTATATCTCAAGTATTTGAAGCTAAATCATTTGTTTCGCATGGATTTGAAGCTAAATCTTCTACCTCGCATTGATTTGAGGCTAAATCATGTGTTTCGAATTAATGTGAAGCTAACTCCTTTTTTTCGCATGCATTTGAAGATATATCGTTTATATCGCAAGTATTTAAAGCTAAATCATTTGTGTCGCATGGATTTGAAGCTAAACCTTCTACTTCGCATTGCTTGGAAGATAAATCATGTGTTTCGCGTGGATTTGAATCTAACTCGATTGATTCGCTTCCAGTTGAAGCTAAATCATTTATATCTCAAGTATTTGAAGCTAAATCATTTGTTTCGCATGGATTTGAAGCTCAATCTTCTACTTCGCATTGATTTGAAGCTAAATCGTGTGTTTCGATTGAATGTGAAGCTAACTCGTTTTTTCGCATGCATTTGAAGCTATATCGTTTATATCGCAAGTATTTGAAGCAAAATCATTTGTTTCGCATGGTTTTGAAGCTATCTCGCTTGTTCCGCTTCCAGTTAAAGCTATATCGATTATACCGCAAGTATTTGAAGCTAAATCATTTGTTTCGCAAGGATTTGAAGCTAAAACTTCTACTCGGCATTGATTTAATTCCAAATCTCGTGTTTTGCACGGATTTGAATCTAACTTGTTTGTTTCGCATGCAGTTGAATCTAAATCATTTATATCCCAAGTATTTGAAGCAAAATCATTTGTTTCGCATGGATTTGAATCTAACTTGTTTGTTTCGCATGCAATTGAATCTAAATCATTTATATCGCAAGTATTTGAAGCAAAATCATTTGTTTCGCTTGGATTTGAAGCTAAATCTTCTACTTCGCATTGATTTGAAGCTAAATCATGTGTTTCGAATGTATGTGTATCTAAGTTGTTTGTTTCGCATGCAGTTGAATCTAAATCATTTATATCGCAAGTATTTGAAGCTAAATCATTTGTTTCGCATGGATTTGAAGCCAAAGCTTTTACCACGCATTGATTTGAAGCTAAATCATGTGTTTTCGCATGAATGTGACGCTAACTCGTTTGTCTCGCTTCCAGTTGAAGCTAAATCATTTATATCGCAAGTACTTGAAGCTAAATCATTTGTTTCGCATGGATTTGAAGCTAACTCGCATGTCTCGCTTCCAGTTGGAGCTAAGTCATTTATATCGCTAGTACTTGAAGCTAAACCATTTGTTTCGCATGGATTTGAAGCTAATCCTTCTACTTCGCGTTACTTTGAATATAAATCATGTTTTTTCGCATGAATGGGAAGCTAACTCGTTTGTCTCGCTTCCAGTTGAAGCTAAATCATTTATATCGTAGGAAATGAAGCTAAATCATTTGTTTCGCATGGATTTGAAGCTAAACCTTCTACTTCGCATTGATTTGAAGCTAAATCATGTGTTTCGAATGACTGTGAAGCTAACTCGTTTGTTTCTAATGCATTTGAAGATATATCGTTTATATCGCAAGTATTTGAAGCTAAATCATTTGTTTCGCATGGATTTGAAGCTAAATCTTCTACCTCGCATTGATTTGAGGCTAAATCATGTGTTTCGAATTAATGTGAAGCTAACTCGTTTGTTTCGCATGGATTAGAAGCTAACTCGCTTGTTTCGCTTCCAGTTAAAGCTAAATCATTTATATCTCAAGTATTTGAAGCTAAATCATTTGTTTCGCATGGATTTGAAACTCAATCTTATACTTCGCATTGATTTGAAGCTAAATCGTGTGTTTCGAATGAATGTGAAGCTAACTCGTTTTTTCGCATGCATTTGAAGCTATATCGTTTATATTGCAAGTATTTGAAGCTAAATCATTTGTTTCGCATGGATTAGAAGCTAACTCGCTTATTTCGCTTCCAGTTGAAGCTATATCATTTATATCGCTAGTATTTTAAGTTAAATCATTTGTTTCGCATGGATTTGAAGATAAACCTTCTACTTCGTATTCCGTTGAAGACATATCATGTGTTTCGCATGGATTTGAAGCTAACTCGCTTGTTTCGCTTCCAGTTAAAGCTAAATCATTTATATCTCAAGTATTTGAAGCTAAATCATTTGTTTCGCATGGATTTGAAGCTAAATCTTCTACCTCGCATTGATTTGAGGCTAAATCATGTGTTTCGAATTAATGTGAAGCTAACTCCTTTTTTTCGCATGCATTTGAAGATATATCGTTTATATCGCAAGTATTTAAAGCTAAATCATTTGTGTCGCATGGATTTGAAGCTAAACCTTCTACTGCGCAATGCAAGGAAGATAAATCACGTGTTTCGCGTGGATTTGAAGCTAACTCGTTTGTTTCGCATGCAGTTGAATCTAAATCATTTATATCGCAAGTATTAGAAGCTAAATTATTTGTTTCGCTTGGATATGAAGCTAAACCTTCTACTTCGCATTGATTTGAAGCTAAATCATGTGTTTCGAGTGAATGTGAAGCTAACTCGTTTGTTTCGCATGCATTTGAAGCTATATCGTTTATATCGCAAGTATTTGAAGCAAAATCATTTGTTTCGCTTGGATTTGAAGCTAAAACTTCTACTCGGCATTGATTTGAATCTAAATCATGTGTTTCAAATGAACGTGAAGCTAACTTATTTGTTTCGCATGCAATTGAATCTAAATCATTTATATCGCAAGTATTTGAAGCAAAATCATTTGTTTCGCTTGGATTTGAAGCTAAATCTTCTACTTCGCATTGATTTGAAGCTAAATCATGTGTTTCGAATGAATGTGTATCTAAGTTGTTTGTTTCGCATGCAGTTGAATCTAAATCATTTATATCGCAAGTATTAGAAGCTAAATTATTTGTTTCGCTTGGATATGAAGCTAAACCTTCTACTTCGCATTGATTTGAAGCTAAATCATGTGTTTCGAGTGAATGTGAAGCTAACTCGTTTGTTTCGCATGCATTTGAAGCTATATCGTTTATATCGCAAGTATTTGAAGCAAAATCATTTGTTTCGCTTGGATTTGAAGCTAAAACTTCTACTCGGCATTGATTTGAATCTAAATCATGTGTTTCAAATGAACGTGAAGCTAACTTATTTGTTTCGCATGCAATTGAATCTAAATCATTTATATCGCAAGTATTTGAAGCAAAATCATTTGTTTCGCTTGGATTTGAAGCTAAGTCTTCTACTTCGCATTGATTTGAAGCTAAATCATGTGTTTCAAATGAATGTGAATCTAACTTGTTTGTTTCGCATGCAGTTGAATCTAAATCATTTATATCGCAAGTATTTGAAGGTAAATCATTTGTTTCGCATGGATTTGAAGCTGAACCTTCTACTTCGCATTGATTTGAAGCTAAATCATGTGTTTCGAATGACTGTGAAGCTAACTCGTTTGTTTCGCATGCATTTGAAGATATATCGTTTATATCGCAAGTCTTTGAAGCCAAATCATTTGTTTCGCATGGATTTGAAGCTAACTCGCATGTTTCGCTTCCAGTTGGTGCTAAATCATTTATATCGCTAGTATTTGAAACTAAATCATTTGTTTCGCATGGATTTGAAGCTAAACATTCTACGTCGCATTGATTTGAAGCTAAAACATGTGTTTCGAATGACTGTGAAGCTAACTCGTTTGTTTCGCATGCATTTGAATCAATATCGTTTATATCGCAAGTATGTGAAGCTAAATCATTTGTTTCGCATAGATTAGAAGCTAACTCGCTTGTTTCGCTTCCAGTTGAAGCTATATCATCCATATCGCCAGTATTTAGAGTTAAATCATTTGTTTCGCATGGATTTGAAGCTAAACCTTCTACTTCGTATTCCTTTGAAGTCAAATCATGTGTTTCGCGTGGATTTGGAGCTAACTCGTTTGTTTCGCATGCATTTGAATCTATATCGTTTATATCGCAAGTATTTCAAGCTAAATCTTTTTTTTCGCGTGGATTAGACGCTAACTCACTTGTGTTGCTTCCAATTGAAGCTATATCGTTTATATCGCAAGTATTTGAAGCTAAATCATTTGTTTCGCATGGATTTGAAGCTAAAACTTCTACTCGGCATAGATTTGAATCTAAATCTCGTGTTTTGCATGGATTTGAATCTAACTTGTTTGTTTCGCATGCAGTTGAATCTAAATCATTTACATCGCAAGTACTTGAAGCAAAATCATTTGTTTCTCTTGGATTTGAACCAAACCTTCTCCTTTGCATTGATTTGAAGCTAAATCATGTGTTTCGAATGAATGTGAAGCTGACTCGTTTGTTTCGCATGGATTTGAAGCTATATCGTTTATAACGCAAGTATTTGAAGCTAAATCATTTGTTTCGCATGGATTAGAAGCTAACTCGCTTGTTTCGCTTCCAGTTGAAGCTATATCATTTATATCGCTAGTATTTGAAGTTAAATCATTTGTTTCGCATGGATTTGAAGCTAAACCTTCTACTTCGTATTCCTTTGAAGACAAATCATGTGTTTTCGCATGAATGTGAAGCTAACTCGTTTGTCTCGCTTCCAGTTGAAGCTAAATCATTTATATCGCAAGTACTTGGAGCTAAATCATTTGTTTCGCATGGATTTGAAGCTAACTCGCATGTCTCGCTTCCAATTGGAGCTAAGTCATTTATATCGCTAGTTCTTGAAGCTAAATCATTTGTTTCGCATGGATTTGAAGCTAATCCTTCTACTTCGCGTTGCTTTGAAGATAGATCATGTGTTTTCGCATGAATGTGAAGCTAACTCGTTTGTCTCGCTTCCAGTTGAAGCTAAATCATTTATATCGCAAGTACTTGAAGCTAAATCTTTTTTTCGTGTGGATTAGAAGCTAACTCGCTTGTTTCGCTTCCACTTGAAGCTAAATCATTTATATCGCTAGTATTTGAAGGTAAATCATTTGTTTTGCATGGATTTGAAGTTAAACCTTCTACTTCGCATTGGTTTGAATATAAATCATGTGTTTCGAATGACTGTGAAGCTAACTTGTTTGTTTCGCATGCATTTGAAGCTGTAACGTTCATATCGCAAGTATTTGAAGCTAAATCATTTGTTTCGCATGGATTTGAAGCTAAAACTTCTACTCGGCATTGATTTGAATATAAATCTCGTGTTTTGCATGGATTTGAATCTAACTTGTTTGTTTCGCATGCAGTTGAATCTAAATCATTTATATCGCAAGTATTTGAAGCAAAATCATTTGTTTGTCTTGGATTTGAAGCTAAACCTTCTTCTTCGCATTGATTTGAAGCTAAATCATGTGTTTCGAATGAATGTGAAGCTGACTCGTTTGTTTCGCATGGATTTGAAGCTATATCGTTTATAACGCAAGTATTTGAAGCTAAATCATTTGTTTCGCATGAATGTGAAGCTAACTCGTTTGTCTCGCTTCCAGTTGAAGCTAAATCATTTATATCGCAAGTACTTGAAGCTAAATCATTTGTTTCGCATGGATTTGAAGCTAACTCGCATGTCTCGCTTCCAGTTGGAGCTAAATCATTTATATCGCAAGTATTTGAAAGTAAATCATTTGTTTCGCATGGATTTGAAGCTAAAACTTCTACTCGGCATTGATTTGAATATAAATCTCGTGTTTTGCATGGATTTGAATCTAACTTGTTTGTTTCGCATGCAGTTGAATCTAAATCATTTATATCGCAAGTATTTGAAGGTAAATCATTTGTTTCGCATGGATTTGAAGCTAAACCTTCTACTTCGCATTGATTTGAAGCTAAATCATGTGTTTCGAATGACTGTGAAGCTAACTCGTTTGTTTCGCATGTATTTGAAGATATATCGTTTATATCGCAAGTCTTTGAAGCCAAATCATTTGTTTCGCAAGGATTTGCAGCAAAACCATTTGTTTCGCTTGGATTTGAAGCTAATTCTTCTACTTCGCATTGATTTGATGCTAAATCATGTGTTTCGATTGAATGTGAAGCCAACTCGTTTGTTTCGCATGCATTTGAAGTTATATCGTTTATATCGCAAGTACTTGAAGCTAAATCATTTGTTTCGCCTGGATTTGAAGCTAACTCGCATGTCTCGCTTCCAGTTGGAGCTAAATCATTTATATCGCAAGTATTTGAAAGTAAATCGTTTGTTTCGCATGGATTTGAAGCTAAACCTTCTACTTCGCATTGCTTGGAAGATAAATCATGTGTTTCGCGTGGATTTGAATCTAACTCGATTGTTTCGCTTCCAGTTGAACCTAAATCATTTATATCGCTAGTATTTGAAGCTAAATCATTTGTTTCGCATGGATTTGAAGCTAAACCTTCTACCTCGCACTGATTTGAAGCTTTGTCATGTGTTTCGCGTGGATTTAAAATCTAACTCGATTGTTTCGCATGCAGTTGAAGCTAAGTCATTTATATCGCAAGTATTTGAAGCTAAATCATTCGTTTCGCATGGATTTGAAGCTAAACCTTCTACTTCGCAATGCATGGAAGATAAATCATGTGTTTCGCGTGGATTTGAAGCTAACTCGATTGATTCGCTTCCAGTTAAAGCTATATCGTTTATATCGCAAGTATTTGAAGCTAAATCATTTGTTTCGCAAGGATTTGAAGCTAAAACTTCTACTCGGCATTGATTTAATTCCAAATCTCGTGTTTTGCACGGATTTGAATCTAACTTGTTTGTTTCGCATGCATTTGAATCTATATCGTTTATATCGCAAGTAATTGAAGGCAAATCATTTGTTTCGCAAGGATTTGAAGCTAAAACTTCTACTCCGCATTGATTTAAATCTAAATCTCTTTTCTCGCATGAATTTGATTCTAACTTGTTTTTTTCGCATGCAGTTGAATCTAAATCATTTATATCGCAAGTATTTGAAGCTAAACCTTCTACTTCGCATTGATTTGAAGCTAAATCGTGTGTTTCGAATGATTGTGAATCTAAGTTGTTTGTTTCGCATGCAGTTGAATCTAAACCATTTATATCGCAAGTATTTGAATCTAAATCATTTGTTTCGCATGGATTTGAAGCCAAAGCTTTTACGTCGCATTGATTTGAAGCTAAATCATGTGTTTCGAATGACTGTGAAGCTAACTCGTTTGTTTCGCATGAATTTGAAGCTATATCGTTTATATCGCAAGTACTTGAAGCCAAATCATTTGTTTCGCATGGATTTGAAGCTAACTCGCATGTTTCACTTCCAGTTATAGCTAAAACATTTATATCGCAAGTATTTGAAGCTAAATCATTTGTTTCGCATGGATTTGAAGCTAAACCTTCTACTTCGCATTGATTTGAAGCTAAATCATGTGTTTCGAATGACTGTGAAGCTAAGTCGTTTGTTTCGCATGCATTTGAATCTATATCGTTTATATCGCAAGTATTTGAAGGCGAATCATTTGTTTCGCAAGGATTTGAAGCTAACTCGCATGTCTCGCTTCCAGTTGGAGCTAAATCATTTATATCGCAAGTATTTGAAAGCAAATCATTTGTTTCGCATGGATTGAAGCTAGTCCTTCTACCTCGCACTGATTTGAAGCTTTGTCATGTGTTTCGCGTGGATTTGAAATCTAACTCGATTGTTTCGCATGCAGTTGAATCTAAACCATTTATATCGCAAGTATTTGAAGCTAAATCATTTGTTTCGCATGGATTTGAAGCTAAAGCTTTTACGTCGCATTGATTTGTAGCTAAATCATGTGTTTTCGCATGAATGTGAAGCTAACTCGTTTGTCTCGCTTCCAGTTGAAGCTAAATCATTTATATCGCAAGTACTTGAAGCTAAATCATTTGTTTCGCATGGATTTGAAGCTAACTCGCATGTCTCGCTTCCAGTTGGAGCTAAATCATTTATATCGCAAGTATTTGAAAGTAAATCATTTGTTTCGCATGGATTTGAAGCTAAACCTTCTACTTCGCATTGCTTGGAAGATAAATCATGTGTTTCGCGTGGATTTGAATCTAACTCGATTGTTTCGCTTCCAGTTGAAGCTAAATCATTTATATCGCTAGTATTTGAAGCTAAATCATTTGTTTCGCATGGATTTGAAGCTAAACCTTCTACCTCGCACTGATTTGAAGCTTTGTCATGTGTTTCGCGTGGATTTAAAATCTAACTCGATTGTTTCGCATGCAGTTGAAGCTAAGTCATTTATATCGCAAGTATTTGAAGCTAAATCATTTGTTTCACATGGATTTGAAGCTAAATCTTCTACCTCGCATTGATTTGAGGCTAAATCATGTGTTTCGAATTAATGTGAAGCTAACTCGTTTGTTTCGCATGCATTTGAAGATATATCGTTTATATCGCAAGTATTTGAAGGTAAATCATTTGTTTCGCATGGATTTGAAGCTAAATCTTCTACCTCGCATTGATTTGAGGCTAAATCATGTGTTTCGAATTAATGTGAAGCTAACTCGTTTGTTTCGCATGGATTAGAAGCTAACTCGCTTGTTTCGCTTCCAGTTGAAGCTAAATCATTTATATCGCAAGTATTTGAAGGTAAATCATTTGTTTCGCATGGATTTGAAGCAAAACCTTCTACTTCGCATTGATTTGAAGCTAAATCATGTGTTTCGAATGACTGTGAAGCTAACTCGTTTGTTTCGCATGCATTTGAAGATATATCGTTTATATCCCAAGTATTTGAAGCTAAATCACTTGTTTCGCAAGGATTTGAAGCTAAAACTTCTACTCCGCATTGATTTTAAATCTAAATCTCTTTTTTCGCATGGATTTGAATCTAACTTGTTTGTTTCGCATGAAGTTGAATCTAAATCATTTATATCGCAAGTATTTGACGCAAAATCATTTGCTTCGCTTGGATTTGAAGCTAAATCTTCTACTTCGCATTGATTTGAAGCTAAATCATGTGTTTCGAATGAATGTGAATCTAAGTTGTTTGTTTCGCATGCAGTTGAATCTAAATCATTTATATCGCAAGTAATTGAAGCAAAATCATTTGTTTGTCTTGGATTTGAAGCTAAACCTTCTTCTTCGCATTGATTTGAAGCTAAATCATGTGTTTCGAATGAATGTGAATCTAACTAGTTTCTCTCGTTTGGATTTGAAGCTAAACCTTCTATTTCGCATTGATTTGAAGCTAAATCATGTGTTTCGAATGAATGTGAAGCTAACTCGTTTGTTTCGCATGCATTTGAAGCTATATCGTTTATATCGCAAGTACTTGAAGCCAAATCATTTGTTTCGCATGGATTTGAAGCTAACTCGCATGTTTCACTTCCAGTTATAGCTAAAACATTTATATCGCAAGTATTTGAAGCTAAATCATTTGTTTCGCATGCATTTGAAGCTAAACATTCTACTTCGCATTGATTTGAAGCTAAATCATGTGTTTCGAATGACTGTGAAGCTAAGTCGTTTGTTTCGCATGCATTTGAATCTATATCGTTTATATCGCAAGTATTTGAAGGCAAATCATTTGTTTCGCAAGGATTTGAAGCTAAAACTTCTACTCCGCATTGATTTAAATCTAAATCTCTTTTCTCGCATGGATTTGATTCTAACTTGTTTTTTTCGCATGCAGTTGAATCTAAATCATTTATATCGCAAGTATTTGAAGCTAAACCTTCTACTTCGCATTGATTTAAATCTAAATCTCTTTTCTCGCATTGATTTGATTCTAACTTGTTTGTTTCGCATGCAGTTGAATCTAAACCATTTATATCGCAAGTATTTGAAGCTAAATCATTTGTTTCGCATGGATTTGAAGCCAAAGCTTTTACGTCGCATTGATTTGTAGCTAAATCATGTGTTTTCGCATGAATGTGAAGCTAACTCGTTTGTCTCGCTTCCAGTTGAAGCTAAATCATTTATATCGCAAGTACTTGAAGCTAAATCATTTGTTTCGCATGGATTTGAAGCTAACTCGATTGTTTCGCTTCCAGTTGAAGCTAAATCATTTATATCGCTAGTATTTGAAGCAAAACCATTTGTTTCGCTTGGATTTGAAGCTAATTCTTCTACTTCGCATTGATTTGATGCTAAATCATGTGTTTCGAATGAATGTGAAGCCAACTCGTTTGTTTCGCATGCATTTGAAGTTATATCGTTTATATCGCAAGTACTTGAAGCTAAATCATTTGTTTCGCATGGATTTGAAGCTAACTCGCATGTCTCGCTTCCAGTTGGTGCTAAATCATTTATATCGCTAGTACTTGAAGCTAAATCATTTGTTTCGCATCGATTTGAAGCTAAACCTTCTACTTCGCATTGCTTGGAAGATAAATCATGTATTTCGCGTGGATTTGAATCTAACTCGATTGATTCGCTTCCAGTTGAAGCTAAATCATTTATATCTCAAGTATTTGAAGCTAAATCATTTGTTTCGCATGGATTTGAAGCTCAATCTTCTTCTTCGCATTGATTTGAAACTAAATCGTGTGTTTCGATTGAATGTGAATCTAACTCGTTTTTTCGCACGCATTTGAAGCTATATCGTTTATATCGCAAGTATTTGAAGCTAAATCATTCGTTTCGCATGAATTAGAAGCTAACTCGCTTGTTCCGCTTCCAGTTAAAGCTATATCGTTTATATCGCAAGTATTTGAAGCTAAATCATTTGTTTCGCAAGGATTTGAAGCTAAAACATCTACTCGGCATTGATTTAATTCCAAATCTCGTGTTTTGCACGGATTTGAATCTAACTTGTTTGTTTCGCATGCAGTTGAATCTAAATCATTTATATCCCAAGTATTTGAAGCAAAATCATTTGTTTCGCGTGGATTTGAAGATAAACCTTCTACTTCGCATTGATTTGAAGCTAAATCATGTGTTTCGAATGACTGTGAATCTAAGTTGTATGTTTCGCATGCAGTTGAATCTAAACCATTTATATCGCAAGTATTTGAAGCTAAATCATTTGTTTCGCATGGATTTGAAGCCAAAGCTTTTACGTCGCATTGATTTGTAGCTAAATCATGTGTTTTCGCATGGATTTGAAGCTAAAACTCCTACTCGGCATTGATTTGAATATAAATCTCGTGTTTTGCATGGATTTGAATCTAACTTGTTTGTTTCGCATGCAGTTGAATCTAAATCATTTATATCGCAAGTAATTGAAGCAATATCATTCGTTTCGCATGGATTTGAAGCTAAACCTTCTACTTCGCATTGATTTGAAGCTAAATCATGTGTTTCGAATGACTGTGAAGCTAACTCGATGGTTTCGCATGCATTTGAATCTATATCGTTTATATCGCAAGTATTTGAAGGCAAATCATTTGTTTCGCAAGGATTTGAAGCTAAAACTTCTACTCCGCATTGATTTAAATCTAAATCTCTTTTCTCGCATGAATTTGATTCTAACTTGTTTTTTTCGCATGCAGTTGAATCTAAATCATTTATATCGCAAGTATTTGAAGCTAAACCTTCTACTTCGCATTGATTTGAAGCTAAATCATGTGTTTCGAATGATTGTGAATCTAAGTTGTTTGTTTCGCATGCAGTTGAATCTAAACCATTTATATCGCAAGTATTTGAAGCTAAATCATTTGTTTCGCATGGATTTGAAGCCAAAGCTTTTACGTCGCATTGATATGAAGCTAAATCATGTGTTTCGAATGACTGTGAAGCTAACTCGTTTGTTTCGCATGAATTTGAAGCTATATCGTTTATATCGCAAGTATTTGAAGCAAAACCATTTGTTTCGCTTGGATTTGAAGCTAATTCTTCTACTTCGCATTGATTTGATGCTAAATCATGTGTTTCGAATGAATGTGAAGCCAACTCGTTTGTTTCGCATGCATTTGAAGTTATATCGTTTATATCGCAAGTACTTGAAGCTAAATCATTTGTTTCGCATGGATTTGAAGCTAACTCGCATGTCTCGCTTCCAGTTGGTGCTAAGTCATTTATATCGCTAGTACTTGAAGCTAAATCATTTGTTTCGCATCGATTTGAAGCTAAACCTTCTACTTCGCATTGCTTGGAAGATAAATCATGTATTTCGCGTGGATTTGAATCTAACTCGATTGATTCGCTTCCAGTTGAAGCTAAATCATTTATATCTCAAGTATTTGAAGCTAAATCATTTGTTTCGCATGGATTTGAAGCTCAATCTTCTTCTTCGCATTGATTTGAAGCTAAATCGTGTGTTTCGATTGAATGTGAATCTAACTCGTTTTTTCGCACGCATTTGAAGCTATATCGTTTATATCGCAAGTATTTGAAGCTAAATCATTCGTTTCGCATGAATTAGAAGCTAACTCGCTTGTTCCGCTTCCAGTTAAAGCTATATCGTTTATATCGCAAGTATTTGAAGCTAAATCATTTGTTTCGCAAGGATTTGAAGCTAAAACTTCTACTCCGCATTGATTTAAATCTAAATCTCTTTTCTCGCATGGATTTGATTCTAACTTGTTTTTTTCGCATGCAGTTGAATCTAAATCATTTATATCGCAAGTATTTGAAGCTAAACCTTCTACTTCGCATTGATTTAAATCTAAATCTCTTTCTCGCATTGATTTGATTCTAACTTGTTTGTTTCGCATGCAGTTGAATCTAAACCATTTATATCGCAAGTATTTGAAGCTAAATCATTTGTTTCGCATGGATTTGAAGCCAAAGCTTTTACGTCGCATTGATTTGTAGCTAAATCATGTGTTTTCGCATGAATGTGAAGCTAACTCGTTTGTCTCGCTTCCAGTTGAAGCTAAATCATTTATATCGCAAGTACTTGAAGCTAAATCACTTGTTTCGCATGGATTTGAAGCTAACTCGCATGTCTCGCTTCCAGTTGGAGCTAAATCATTTATATCGCAAGTATTTGAAAGCAAATCATTTGTTTCGCATGGATTTGAAGCTAAACCTTCTACCTCGCACTGATTTGAAGCTTTGTCATGTGTTTCGCGTGGATTTAAAATCTAACACGATTGTTTCGCATGCAGTTGAAACTAAGTCATTTATATCGCAAGTATTTGAAGCTAAATCATTTGTTTCGCATGGATTTGAAGCTAAAACTTCTACTCGGCATTGATTTGAATATAAATCTCGTGTTTTGCATGGATTTGAATCTAACTTGTTTGTTTCGCATGCAGTTGAATCTAAATCATTTATATCGCAAGTAATTGAAGCAAAATCATTTGTTTGTCTTGGATTTGAAGCTAAACCTTCTTCTTCGCATTGATTTGAAGCTAAATCATGTGTTTCGAATGAATGTGAATCTAACTAGTTTCTCTCGTTTGGATTTGAAGCTAAACCTTCTATTTCGCATTGATTTGAAGCTAAATCATGTGTTTCGAATGAATGTGAAGCTAACTCGTTTGTTTCGCATGCATTTGAAGCTATATCGTTTATATCGCAAGTACTTGAAGCCAAATCATTTGTTTCGCATGGATTTGAAGCTAACTCGCATGTTTCACTTCCAGTTATAGCTAAAACATTTATATCGCAAGTATTTGGAGCTAAATCATTTGTTTCGCATGCATTTGAAGCTAAACATTCTACTTCGCATTGATTTGAAGCTAAATCATGTGTTTCGAATGACTGTGAAGCTAAGTCGTTTGTTTCGCATGCATTTGAATCTATATCGTTTATATCGCAAGTATTTGAAGGCAAATCATTTGTTTCGCAAGGATTTGAAGCTAAAACTTCTACTCCGCATTGATTTAAATCTAAATCTCTTTTCTCGCATGGATTTGATTCTAACTTGTTTTTTTCGCATGCAGTTGAATCTAAATCATTTATATCGCAAGTATTTGAAGCTAAACCTTCTACTTCGCATTGATTTAAATCTAAATCTCTTTTCTCGCATTGATTTGATTCTAACTTGTTTGTTTCGCATGCAGTTGAATCTAAACCATTTATATCGCAAGTATTTGAAGCTAAATCATTTGTTTCGCATGGATTTGAAGCCAAAGCTTTTACGTCGCATTGATTTGTAGCTAAATCATATGTTTTCGCATGAATGTGAAGCTAACTCGTTTGTCTCGCTTCCAGTTGAAGCTAAATCATTTATATCGCAAGTACTTGAAGCTAAATCATTTGTTTCGCATGGATTTGAAGCTAACTCGCATGTCTCGCTTCCAGTTGGAGCTAAATCATTTATATCGCAAGTATTTGAAAGTAAATCATTTGTTTCGCATGGATTTGAAGCTAAACCTTCTACTTCGCATTGCTTGGAAGATAAATCATGTGTTTCGCGTGGATTTGAATCTAACTCGATTGTTTCGCTTCCAGTTGAAGCTAAATCATTTATATCGCTAGTATTTGAAGCAAAACCATTTGTTTCGCTTGGATTTGAAGCTAATTCTTCTACTTCGCATTGATTTGATGCTAAATCATGTGTTTCGAATGAATGTGAAGCCAACTCGTTTGTTTCGCATGCATTTGAAGTTATATCGTTTATATCGCAAGTACTTGAAGCTAAATCATTTGTTTCGCATGGATTTGAAGCTAACTCGCATGTCTCGTTTCCAGTTGGTGCTAAATCATTTATATCGCTAGTACTTGAAGCTAAATCATTTGTTTCGCATCGATTTGAAGCTAAACCTTCTACTTCGCATTGCTTGGAAGATAAATCATGTATTTCGCGTGGATTTGAATCTAACTCGATTGATTCGCTTCCAGTTGAAGCTAAATCATTTATATCTCAAGTATTTGAAGCTAAATCATTTGTTTCGCATGGATTTGAAGCTCAATCTTCTTCTTCGCATTGATTTGAAACTAAATCGTGTGTTTCGATTGAATGTGAATCTAACTCGTTTTTTCGCACGCATTTGAAGCTATATCGTTTATATCGCAAGTATTTGAAGCTAAATCATTCGTTTCGCATGAATTAGAAGCTAACTCGCTTGTTCCGCTTCCAGTTAAAGCTATATCGTTTATATCGCAAGTATTTGAAGCTAAATCATTTGTTTCGCAAGGATTTGAAGCTAAAACTTCTACTCGGCATTGATTTAATTCCAAATCTCGTGTTTTGCACGGATTTGAATCTAACTTGTTTGTTTCGCATGCAGTTGAATCTAAATCATTTATATCCCAAGTATTTGAAGCAAAATCATTTGTTTCGCGTGGATTTGAAGATAAACCTTCTACTTCGCATTGATTTGAAGCTAAATCATGTGTTTCGAATGACTGTGAATCTAAGTTGTATGTTTCGCATGCAGTTGAATCTAAACCATTTATATCGCAAGTATTTGAAGCTAAATCATTTGTTTCGCATGGATTTGAAGCCAAAGCTTTTACGTCGCATTGATTTGTAGCTAAATCATGTGTTTTCGCATGGATTTGAAGCTAAAACTCCTACTCGGCATTGATTTGAATATAAATCTCGTGTTTTGCATGGATTTGAATCTAACTTGTTTGTTTCGCATGCAGTTGAATCTAAATCATTTATATCGCAAGTAATTGAAGCAATATCATTCGTTTCGCATGGATTTGAAGCTAAACCTTCTACTTCGCATTGATTTGAAGCTAAATCATGTGTTTCGAATGACTGTGAAGCTAACTCGATGGTTTCGCATGCATTTGAATCTATATCGTTTATATCGCAAGTATTTGAAGGCAAATCATTTGTTTCGCAAGGATTTGAAGCTAAAACTTCTACTCCGCATTGATTTAAATCTAAATCTCTTTTCTCGCATGAATTTGATTCTAACTTGTTTTTTTCGCATGCAGTTGAATCTAAATCATTTATATCGCAAGTATTTGAAGCTAAACCTTCTACTTCGCATTGATTTGAAGCTAAATCATGTGTTTCGAATGATTGTGAATCTAAGTTGTTTGTTTCGCATGCAGTTGAATCTAAACCATTTATATCGCAAGTATTTGAAGCTAAATCATTTGTTTCGCATGGATTTGAAGCCAAAGCTTTTACGTCGCATTGATATGAAGCTAAATCATGTGTTTCGAATGACTGTGAAGCTAACTCGTTTGTTTCGCATGAATTTGAAGCTATATCGTTTATATCGCAAGTATTTGAAGCAAAACCATTTGTTTCGCTTGGATTTGAAGCTAATTCTTCTACTTCGCATTGATTTGATGCTAAATCATGTGTTTCGAATGAATGTGAAGCCAACTCGTTTGTTTCGCATGCATTTGAAGTTATATCGTTTATATCGCAAGTACTTGAAGCTAAATCATTTGTTTCGCATGGATTTGAAGCTAACTCGCATGTCTCGCTTCCAGTTGGTGCTAAGTCATTTATATCGCTAGTACTTGAAGCTAAATCATTTGTTTCGCATCGATTTGAAGCTAAACCTTCTACTTCGCATTGCTTGGAAGATAAATCATGTATTTCGCGTGGATTTGAATCTAACTCGATTGATTCGCTTCCAGTTGAAGCTAAATCATTTATATCTCAAGTATTTGAAGCTAAATCATTTGTTTCGCATGGATTTGAAGCTCAATCTTCTTCTTCGCATTGATTTGAAGCTAAATCGTGTGTTTCGATTGAATGTGAATCTAACTCGTTTTTTCGCACGCATTTGAAGCTATATCGTTTATATCGCAAGTATTTGAAGCTAAATCATTCGTTTCGCATGAATTAGAAGCTAACTCGCTTGTTCCGCTTCCAGTTAAAGCTATATCGTTTATATCGCAAGTATTTGAAGCTAAATCATTTGTTTCGCAAGGATTTGAAGCTAAAACTTCAACTCGGCATTGATTTAATTCCAAATCTCGTGTTTTGCACGGATTTGAATCTAACTTGTTTGTTTCGCATGCAGTTGAATCTAAATAATTTATATCGCAAGTATTTGAAGCAAAATCATTTGTTTCGCGTGGATTTGAAGATAAACCTTCTACTTCGCATTGATTTGAAGCTAAATCATGTGTTTCGAATGAATGTGAATCTAACTAGTTTCTTTCGTTTGGATTTGAAGCTAAACCTTCTATTTCGCATTGATTTGAAGCTAAATCATGTGTTTCGAATGAATGTGAAGCTAACTCGTTTGTTTCGCATGCATTTGAAGCTATAACGTTTATATCGCAAGTATTTGAAACTAAATCATGTGTTTTCGCATGGATTTGAAGCTAAAACTCCTACTCGGCATTGATTTGAATATAAATCTCGTGTTTTGTATGGATTTGAATCTAACTTGTTTGTTTCGCATGCAGTTGAATCTAAATCATTTATATCGCAAGTAATTGAAGCAATATCATTCGTTTCGCATGGATTTGAAGCTAAACCTTCTACTTCGCATTGATTTGAAGCTAAATCATGTGTTTCGAATGACTGTGAAGCTAACTCGATGGTTTCGCATGCATTTGAATCTATATCGTTTATATCGCAAGTATTTGAAGGCAAATCATTTGTTTCGCAAGGATTTGAAGCTAAAACTTCTACTCCGCATTGATTTAAATCTAAATCTCTTTTCTCGCATGAATTTGATTCTAACTTGTTTTTTTCGCATGCAGTTGAATCTAAATCATTTATATCGCAAGTATTTGAAGCTAAACCTTCTACTTCGCATTGATTTGAAGCTAAATCATGTGTTTCGAATGATTGTGAATCTAAGTTGTTTGTTTCGCATGCAGTTGAATCTAAACCATTTATATCGCAAGTATTTGAAGCTAAATCATTTGTTTCGCATGGATTTGAAGCCAAAGCTTTTACGTCGCATTGATATGAAGCTAAATCATGTGTTTCGAATGACTGTGAAGCTAACTCGTTTGTTTCGCATGAATTTGAAGCTATATCGTTTATATCGCAAGTATTTGAAGCAAAACCATTTGTTTCGCTTGGATTTGAAGCTAATTCTTCTACTTCGCATTGATTTGATGCTAAATCATGTGTTTCGAATGAATGTGAAGCCAACTCGTTTGTTTCGCATGCATTTGAAGTTATATCGTTTATATCGCAAGTACTTGAAGCTAAATCATTTGTTTCGCATGGATTTGAAGCTAACTCGCATGTCTCGCTTCCAGTTGGTGCTAAGTCATTTATATCGCTAGTACTTGAAGCTAAATCATTTGTTTCGCATCGATTTGAAGCTAAACCTTCTACTTCGCATTGCTTGGAAGATAAATCATGTATTTCGCGTGGATTTGAATCTAACTCGATTGATTCGCTTCCAGTTGAAGCTAAATCATTTATATCTCAAGTATTTGAAGCTAAATCATTTGTTTCGCATGGATTTGAAGCTCAATCTTCTTCTTCGCATTGATTTGAAGCTAAATCGTGTGTTTCGATTGAATGTGAATCTAACTCGTTTTTTCGCACGCATTTGAAGCTATATCGTTTATATCGCAAGTATTTGAAGCTAAATCATTCGTTTCGCATGAATTAGAAGCTAACTCGCTTGTTCCGCTTCCAGTTAAAGCTATATCGTTTATATCGCAAGTATTTGAAGCTAAATCATTTGTTTCGCAAGGATTTGAAGCTAAAACTTCTACTCCGCATTGATTTAAATCTAAATCTCTTTTCTCGCATGGATTTGATTCTAACTTGTTTTTTTCGCATGCAGTTGAATCTAAATCATTTATATCGCAAGTATTTGAAGCTAAACCTTCTACTTCGCATTGATTTAAATCTAAATCTCTTTTCTCGCATTGATTTGATTCTAACTTGTTTGTTTCGCATGCAGTTGAATCTAAACCATTTATATCGCAAGTATTTGAAGCTAAATCATTTGTTTCGCATGGATTTGAAGCCAAAGCTTTTACGTCGCATTGATTTGTAGCTAAATCATGTGTTTTCGCATGAATGTGAAGCTAACTCGTTTGTCTCGCTTCCAGTTGAAGCTAAATCATTTATATCGCAAGTACTTGAAGCTAAATCATTTGTTTCGCATGGATTTGAAGCTAACTCGCATGTCTCGCTTCCAGTTGGAGCTAAATCATTTATATCGCAAGTATTTGAAAGCAAATCATTTGTTTCGCATGGATTTGAAGCTAAACCTTCTACCTCGCACTGATTTGAAGCTTTGTCATGTGTTTCGCGTGGATTTAAAATCTAACACGATTGTTTCGCATGCAGTTGAAACTAAGTCATTTATATCGCAAGTATTTGAAGCTAAATCATTTGTTTCGCATGGATTTGAAGCTAAAACTTCTACTCGGCATTGATTTGAATATAAATCTCGTGTTTTGCATGGATTTGAATCTAACTTGTTTGTTTCGCATGCAGTTGAATCTAAATCATTTATATCGCAAGTAATTGAAGCAAAATCATTTGTTTGTCTTGGATTTGAAGCTAAACCTTCTTCTTCGCATTGATTTGAAGCTAAATCATGTGTTTCGAATGAATGTGAATCTAACTAGTTTCTCTCGTTTGGATTTGAAGCTAAACCTTCTATTTCGCATTGATTTGAAGCTAAATCATGTGTTTCGAATGAATGTGAAGCTAACTCGTTTGTTTCGCATGCATTTGAAGCTATATCGTTTATATCGCAAGTACTTGAAGCCAAATCATTTGTTTCGCATGGATTTGAAGCTAACTCGCATGTTTCACTTCCAGTTATAGCTAAAACATTTATATCGCAAGTATTTGAAGCTAAATCATTTGTTTCGCATGCATTTGAAGCTAAACATTCTACTTCGCATTGATTTGAAGCTAAATCATGTGTTTCGAATGACTGTGAAGCTAAGTCGTTTGTTTCGCATGCATTTGAATCTATATCGTTTATATCGCAAGTATTTGAAGGCAAATCATTTGTTTCGCAAGGATTTGAAGCTAAAACTTCTACTCCGCATTGATTTAAATCTAAATCTCTTTTCTCGCATGGATTTGATTCTAACTTGTTTTTTTCGCATGCAGTTGAATCTAAATCATTTATATCGCAAGTATTTGAAGCTAAACCTTCTACTTCGCATTGATTTAAATCTAAATCTCTTTTCTCGCATTGATTTGATTCTAACTTGTTTGTTTCGCATGCAGTTGAATCTAAACCATTTATATCGCAAGTATTTGAAGCTAAATCATTTGTTTCGCATGGATTTGAAGCCAAAGCTTTTACGTCGCATTGATTTGTAGCTAAATCATATGTTTTCGCATGAATGTGAAGCTAACTCGTTTGTCTCGCTTCCAGTTGAAGCTAAATCATTTATATCGCAAGTACTTGAAGCTAAATCATTTGTTTCGCATGGATTTGAAGCTAACTCGCATGTCTCGCTTCCAGTTGGAGCTAAATCATTTATATCGCAAGTATTTGAAAGTAAATCATTTGTTTCGCATGGATTTGAAGCTAAACCTTCTACTTCGCATTGCTTGGAAGATAAATCATGTGTTTCGCGTGGATTTGAATCTAACTCGATTGTTTCGCTTCCAGTTGAAGCTAAATCATTTATATCGCTAGTATTTGAAGCAAAACCATTTGTTTCGCTTGGATTTGAAGCTAATTCTTCTACTTCGCATTGATTTGATGCTAAATCATGTGTTTCGAATGAATGTGAAGCCAACTCGTTTGTTTCGCATGCATTTGAAGTTATATCGTTTATATCGCAAGTACTTGAAGCTAAATCATTTGTTTCGCATGGATTTGAAGCTAACTCGCATGTCTCGCTTCCAGTTGGTGCTAAATCATTTATATCGCTAGTACTTGAAGCTAAATCATTTGTTTCGCATCGATTTGAAGCTAAACCTTCTACTTCGCATTGCTTGGAAGATAAATCATGTATTTCGCGTGGATTTGAATCTAACTCGATTGATTCGCTTCCAGTTGAAGCTAAATCATTTATATCTCAAGTATTTGAAGCTAAATCATTTGTTTCGCATGGATTTGAAGCTCAATCTTCTTCTTCGCATTGATTTGAAACTAAATCGTGTGTTTCGATTGAATGTGAATCTAACTCGTTTTTTCGCACGCATTTGAAGCTATATCGTTTATATCGCAAGTATTTGAAGCTAAATCATTCGTTTCGCATGAATTAGAAGCTAACTCGCTTGTTCCGCTTCCAGTTAAAGCTATATCGTTTATATCGCAAGTATTTGAAGCTAAATCATTTGTTTCGCAAGGATTTGAAGCTAAAACTTCTACTCGGCATTGATTTAATTCCAAATCTCGTGTTTTGCACGGATTTGAATCTAACTTGTTTGTTTCGCATGCAGTTGAATCTAAATCATTTATATCCCAAGTATTTGAAGCAAAATCATTTGTTTCGCGTGGATTTGAAGATAAACCTTCTACTTCGCATTGATTTGAAGCTAAATCATGTGTTTCGAATGACTGTGAATCTAAGTTGTATGTTTCGCATGCAGTTGAATCTAAACCATTTATATCGCAAGTATTTGAAGCTAAATCATTTGTTTCGCATGGATTTGAAGCCAAAGCTTTTACGTCGCATTGATTTGTAGCTAAATCATGTGTTTTCGCATGGATTTGAAGCTAAAACTCCTACTCGGCATTGATTTGAATATAAATCTCGTGTTTTGCATGGATTTGAATCTAACTTGTTTGTTTCGCATGCAGTTGAATCTAAATCATTTATATCGCAAGTAATTGAAGCAATATCATTCGTTTCGCATGGATTTGAAGCTAAACCTTCTACTTCGCATTGATTTGAAGCTAAATCATGTGTTTCGAATGACTGTGAAGCTAACTCGATGGTTTCGCATGCATTTGAATCTATATCGTTTATATCGCAAGTATTTGAAGGCAAATCATTTGTTTCGCAAGGATTTGAAGCTAAAACTTCTACTCCGCATTGATTTAAATCTAAATCTCTTTTCTCGCATGAATTTGATTCTAACTTGTTTTTTTCGCATGCAGTTGAATCTAAATCATTTATATCGCAAGTATTTGAAGCTAAACCTTCTACTTCGCATTGATTTGAAGCTAAATCATGTGTTTCGAATGATTGTGAATCTAAGTTGTTTGTTTCGCATGCAGTTGAATCTAAACCATTTATATCGCAAGTATTTGAAGCTAAATCATTTGTTTCGCATGGATTTGAAGCCAAAGCTTTTACGTCGCATTGATATGAAGCTAAATCATGTGTTTCGAATGACTGTGAAGCTAACTCGTTTGTTTCGCATGAATTTGAAGCTATATCGTTTATATCGCAAGTATTTGAAGCAAAACCATTTGTTTCGCTTGGATTTGAAGCTAATTCTTCTACTTCGCATTGATTTGATGCTAAATCATGTGTTTCGAATGAATGTGAAGCCAACTCGTTTGTTTCGCATGCATTTGAAGTTATATCGTTTATATCGCAAGTACTTGAAGCTAAATCATTTGTTTCGCATGGATTTGAAGCTAACTCGCATGTCTCGCTTCCAGTTGGTGCTAAGTCATTTATATCGCTAGTACTTGAAGCTAAATCATTTGTTTCGCATCGATTTGAAGCTAAACCTTCTACTTCGCATTGCTTGGAAGATAAATCATGTATTTCGCGTGGATTTGAATCTAACTCGATTGATTCGCTTCCAGTTGAAGCTAAATCATTTATATCTCAAGTATTTGAAGCTAAATCATTTGTTTCGCATGGATTTGAAGCTCAATCTTCTTCTTCGCATTGATTTGAAGCTAAATCGTGTGTTTCGATTGAATGTGAATCTAACTCGTTTTTTCGCACGCATTTGAAGCTATATCGTTTATATCGCAAGTATTTGAAGCTAAATCATTCGTTTCGCATGAATTAGAAGCTAACTCGCTTGTTCCGCTTCCAGTTAAAGCTATATCGTTTATATCGCAAGTATTTGAAGCTAAATCATTTGTTTCGCAAGGATTTGAAGCTAAAACTTCAACTCGGCATTGATTTAATTCCAAATCTCGTGTTTTGCACGGATTTGAATCTAACTTGTTTGTTTCGCATGCAGTTGAATCTAAATAATTTATATCGCAAGTATTTGAAGCAAAATCATTTGTTTCGCGTGGATTTGAAGATAAACCTTCTACTTCGCATTGATTTGAAGCTAAATCATGTGTTTCGAATGATTGTGAATCTAAGTTGTTTGTTTCGCATGCAGTTGAATCTAAACCATTTATATCGCAAGTATTTGAAGCTAAATCATTTGTTTCGCATGGATTTGAAGCCAAAGCTTTTACGTCGCATTGATTTGTAGCTAAATCATGTGTTTTCGCATGAATGTGAAGCTAACTCGTTTGTCTCGCTTCCAGTTGAAGCTAAATCATTTATATCGCAAGTAATTGAAGCAAAATCATTTGTTTGTCTTGGATTTGAAGCTAAACCTTCTTCTTCGCATTGATTTGAAGCTAAATCATGTGTTTCGAATGAATGTGAATCTAACTAGTTTCTTTCGTTTGGATTTGAAGCTAAACCTTCTATTTCGCATTGATTTGAAGCTAAATCATGTGTTTCGAATGAATGTGAAGCTAACTCGTTTGTTTCGCATGCATTTGAAGCTATAACGTTTATATCGCAAGTATTTGAAACTAAATCATTTGTTTCGCATGGATTTGAAGCTAAAACTCCTACTCGGCATTGATTTGAATATAAATCTCGTGTTTTGCATGGATTTGAATCTAACTTGTTTGTTTCGCATGCAGTTGAATCTACATCATTTATATCGCAAGTATTTGAAGCAAAATCATTTGTTTGTCTTGGATTTGAAGCTAAACCTTCTTCTTCGCATTGATTTGAAGCTAAATCATGTGTTTCGAATGAATGTGAATCTAACTAGTTTCTTTCGCTTGGATTTGAAGCTAAACCTTCTACTTCGCATTGATTTGAAGCTAAATCATGTGTTTCGAATGACTGTGAAGCTAACTCGTTTTTTCGCATTTATTTGAAGCTAAAACTTCTACTTGGCATTGATTTGAATATAAATCTCGTGTTTTGCATGGATTTGAATCTAACTTGTTTGTTTCGCATGCAGTTGAATCTAAATCATTTATATCGCAAGTATTTGAAGCAAAATCATTTGTTTGTCTTGGATTTGAAGCTAAACCTTCTTTTTCGCATTGATTTGAAGCTAAATCATGTGTTTCGAATGAATGTGAAGCTAACTCGTTTGTTTCGCATGCATTTGAATCTATATCGTTTATATCGCATGTACTTGAAGCCAAATCATTTGTTTCGCATGGATTTGAAGCTAACTCGCATGTTTCGCTTCCAGTTGGTGCTAAATCATTTATATCGCTAGTATTTGAAACTAAATCATTTGTTTCGCATGGATTTGAAGCTAAATCTTCTACCTCGCATTGATTTGAGGCCAAATCATGTGTTTCGAATTAATGTGAAGCTAACTCGTTTGTTTCGCATGGATTAGAAGCTAACTCGCTTGTTTCGCTTCCAGTTAAAGCTAAATCATTTATATCGCAAGTATTTGAAGGTAAATCATTTGTTTCGCATGGATTTGAAGCTAAACCTTCTACTTCGCATTGCTTGGAAGATAAATCATGTATTTCGCGTGGATTTGAATCTAACTCGATTGATTCGCTTCCAGTTGAAGCTAAATCATTTATATCTCAAGTATTTGAAGCTAAATCATTTGTTTCGCATGGATTTGAAGCTCAATCTTCTACTTCGTATTGATTTGAAGCTAAATCGTGTGTTTCGAATGAATGTGAATCTAACTCGTTTTTTCGCACGCATTTGAAGCTATATCGTTTATATCGCAAGTATTTGAAGCTAAATCATTCGTTTCGCATGAATTAGAAGCTAACTCGCTTGTTCCGCTTCCAGTTAAAGCTATATCGTTTATATCGCAAGTATTTGAAGCTAAATCATTTGTTTCGCATGGATTTGAAGCTAAACCTTCTTCTTCGCATTGGTTTGAAGATAAATCATGTGTTTCGAATGAATGTGAAGCTAACTCGTTTGTTTCGCATGCATTTGAAGCTATATCGTTTATATCGCAAGTACTTGAAGCCAAATCATTTGTTTCGCATGGATTTGAAGCTAAATCATTTGTTTCACATGGATGTCAAGCTAAATCTTCTACTTCGCATTGATTTGAAGATAAATCATGTGTTTCGAATGACTGTGAAGCTAACTCGTTTGTTTCGTATGCATTTGAAGCTATAACGTCTATATCGCAAGTATTTGAAGCTAAATCATTTGTTTCGCATGGATTTGAAGCTAAAACTCCTACTCGGCATTGATTTGAATATAAATCTCGCGTTTTGCATGGATTTGAATCTAACTTGTTTGTTTCGCATGCAGTTGAATCTAAATCATTTATATCGCAAGTAATTGAAGCAAGATCATTCGTTTCGCATGGATGTCAAGCTAAATCTTCCACTTCGCATTGATTTGAAGATAAATCATGTGTTTCGAATGACTGTGAAGCTAACTCGTTTGTTTCGTATGCATTTGAAGCTATAACGTCTATATCGCAAGTATTTGAAGCTAAATCATTTGTTTCGCAAGGATTTGAAGCTAAAACTTCTACTCCGCATTGATTTAAATCTAAATCTCTTTTCTCGCATGAATTTGATTCTAACTTGTTTTTTTCGCATGCAGTTGAATCTAAATCATTTATATCGCAAGTATTTGAAGCTAAACCTTCTACTTCGCATTGATTTGAAGCTAAATCATGTGTTTCGAATGATTGTGAATCTAAGTTGTTTGTTTCGCATGCAGTTGAATCTAAATCATTTATATCGCAAGTATTTGAAGCTAAATCATTTGTTTCGCATGAATTTGAGGCCAAAGCTTTTACCTCGCATTGATTTGTAGCTAAATCATGTGTTTTCGCATGAATGTGAAGCTAACTCGTTTGTCTCGCTTCCAGTTGAAGCTAAATCATTTATATCGCAAGTACTTGGAGCTAAATTATTTGTTTCGCATGGATTTGAAGCTAACTCGCATGTCTCGCTTCCAATTGGAGCTAAGTCATTTATATCGCTAGTTCTTGAAGCTAAATGATTTGTTTCGCATGGATTTGAAGCTTACTCGCATGTTTCGCTTCCAGTTGGTGCTAAATCATATATATCGCTAGTATTTGAAACTAAATCATTTGTTTCGCATGGATTTGAAGCTAAACCTTCTACTTCGCATTGGTTTGAAGATAAATCATGTGTTTCGAATGACTGTGAAGCTAACTCGTTTGTTTCGCATGCATTTGAATCTATATCGTTTATATCGCAAGTATTTGAAGGCAAATCATTTGTTTCGCAAAGATTTGAAGCTAAAACTTCTACTCCGCATTGATTTAAATCTAAATCTCTTTTCTCGCATTGATTTGAATCTAACTTGTTTGTTTCGCATGGAGTTGCATCTAAATCATTTATATCGCAAGTATTTGAAGCTAAATCATTTGTTTCGCATGGATTTGAAGCCAAAGCTTTTACCTCGCATTGATTTGAAGCTAAATCATGTGTTTTCGCATGAATGTGAAGCTAACTCGTTTGTCTCGCTTCCTGTTGAAGCTAAATCATTTATATCGCAAGTACTTGGAGCTAAATCATTTGTTTCGCATGGATTTGAAGCTAAACCATCTACTTCGCATTGATTTGAAGCTAAATCGTGTGTTTCGAATGACTGTGAAGCTAACTCGTTTGTTTCTCATGCATTTGAAGATATATCGTTTATATCGCAAGTATTTGAAGCAAAATCATTTGTTTCGCATGGATTAGAAGCTAACTCGCTTGTTTCGCTTCCAGTTAAATCTAAATCATTTATATCGCAAGTATTTGAAGGTAAATCATTTGTTTCGCATGGATTTGAAGCTAAACCTTCTACTTCGCATTGATTTGAAGCTAAATCATGTGTTTCGAATGACTGTGAAGCTAACTCGTTTGTTTCGCATGAATTTGAAGCTATATCGTTTATATCGCAAGTATTTGAAGCTAAATCATTTGCTTCGCATGGATTTGAAGCTAAAACTTCTACTCGGCATTGATTTGAATATAAATTTCGTGTTTTGCATGGATTTGAATCTAACTTGTTTGTTTCGCATGCAGTTGGATCTAAATTATTTATATCGCAAGTATTTGAAGCTAAATCATTTGTTTCGCATGGATTTGAAGCTAAAACTTCTACTCGGCATTGATTTGAAGATAAATCATGTGTTTCGAATGACTGTGAAGCTAACTCGTTTGTTTCGCATGCATTTGAAGATATATCGTTTATATCGCAAGTCTTTGAAGCCAAATCATTTGTTTCGCATGGATTTGAAGCTAACTCGCATGTTTCGCTTCCAGTTGGTGCTAAATCATTTATATCGCTAGTATTTGAAACTAAATCATTTGTTTCGCATGGATTTGAAGCTAAACCTTCTACTTCGCATTGGTTTGAAGATAAATCATGTGTTTTGAATGACTGTGAAGCTAACTCGTTTGTTTCGCATGCATTTGAATCTATATCGTTTATATCGCAAGTATTTGAAGGCAAATCATTTGTTTCGCAAGGATTTGAAGCTAACTCGCATGTCTCGCTTCCAGTTGGAGCTAAATCATTTATATCGCAAGTATTTGAAAGTAAATCATTTGTTTCGCATGGATTTGAAGCTAAACCTTCTACTTCGCATTGCTTGGAAGATAAATCATGTGTTTCGCGTGGATTTGAATCTAACTCGATTGTTTCGCTTCCAGTTGAACCTAAATCATTTATATCGCTAGTATTTGAAGCTAAATCATTTGTTTCGCATGGATTTGAAGCTAAACCTTCTACTTCACAATGCATGGAAGATAAATCATGTGTTTCGCGAGGATTTGAAGCTAACTCGATTGATTCGCTTCCAGTTAAATCTATATCGTTTATATCGCAAGTATTTGAAGCTAAATCATTTGTTTCGCAAGGATTTGAAGCTAAAACTTCTACTCGGCATTGATTTAATTCCAAATCTCGTGTTTTGCACGGATTTGAATCTAACTTGTTTGTTTCGCATGCAGTTGAATCTAAATCATTTATATCCCAAGTATTTGAAGGTTAATCATTTGTTTCGCGTGGATTTGAAGATAAACCTTCTACTTCGCATTGATTTGAAGCTAAATCATGTGTTTCGAATGACTGTGAAGCTAACTCGTTTGTTTCGCATGAATTTGAAGCTATATCGTTTATATCGCAAGTATTTGAAACTAAATCATTTGTTTCGCAAGAGTTTGAAACTAAAACTTCTACTCCGCATTGATTTAAATCTAAATCTCTTTTCTCGCATTGATTTGAATCTAACTTGTTTGTTTCGCATGCAGTTGAATCTAAATCATTTATATCGCAAGTATTTGAAGCAAAACCATTTGTTTCGCTTGGATTTGAAGCTAATTCTTCTACCTCGCATTGAATTGAAGCAAAATCATGTGTTTCAAATGAATGTGAATCTAAGTTGTTTGTTTCGCATGCAGTTGAATCTAAATCATTTATATTGCAAGTATTTGAAGCTAAATCATTTGTTTCGCATGAATGTGAAGCTAACTCGTTTGTCTCGCTTCCAGTTGAAGCTAAATCATTTATATCGCAAGTACTTGAAGCTAAATAATTTTTTTCGCATGGATTTAAAGCTAACTCGCATGTCTCGCTTCCAGTTGGTGCTAAATCATTTATATCGCTAGTACTTGAAGCTAAATCATTTGTTTCGCATGGATTTGAAGCTAAACCTTCTACTTCGCATTGCTTGGAAGATAAATCATGTGTTTCGCGTGGATTTGAATCTAACTCGATTGATTCGCTTCCAGTTGAAGCTAAATCATTTATATCTCAAGTATTTGAAGCTAAATCATTTGTTTCGCATGGATTTGAAGCTCAATCTTCTACTTCGCATTGATTTGAAGCTAAATCGTGTGTTTCGATTGAATGTGAAGCTAACTCGTTTTTTCGCATGCATTTGAAGCTATATCGTTTATATCGCAAGTATTTGAAGCTAAATCATTTGTTTCGCATGGTTTTGAAGCTAACTCGCTTGTTCCGCTTCCAGTTAAAGCTATATCGTTTATACCGCAAGTATTTGAAGCTAAATCATTTGTTTCGCAAGGATTTGAAGCTAAAACTTCTACTCGGCATTGATTTAATTCCAAATCTCGTGTTTTGCACGGATTTGAATCTAACTTGTTTGTTTCGCATGCAGTTGAATCTAAATCATTTATATCCCAAGTATTTGAAGCAAAATCATTTGTTTCGCGTGGATTTGAAGCTAATCCTTCTACTTCGCATTGATTTGAAGCTAAATCATGTGTTTCGAATGAATGTGTATCTAAGTTGTTTGTTTCGCATGCAGTTGAATCTAAATCATTTATATCGCAAGTATTTGAAGCAAAATCATTTGTTTCGCATGGATTTGAAGCTAAATCTTCTACTTCGCATGGATTTGAAGCTAAATCATGTGTTTCGCATGAACGTGAAGCTATCTCGATTGTTTCGCATGCAGTTGAATCTAAATCATTTATATCGCAAGTATTTGAAGCTAAATTATATGTTTCGCTTGGATTTGAAGCTAAATCTTCTACCTCGCATTGATTTGAGGCTAAATCATGTGTTTCGAATTAATGTGAAGCTAACTCGCTTGTTTCGCATGGATTAGAAGCTAACTTGCTTGTTTCGCTTCCAGTTAAAGCTAAATCATTTATATCGCAAGTATTTGAAGGTAAATCATTTGTTTCGCATGGATTTGAAGCTAAACCTTCTACTTCGCATTGATTTGAAGTTAAATCATGTGTTTCGAATGACTGTGAATCTAACTCGTTTGTTTCGCATGCATTTGAAGATATATCGTTTATATCGCAAGTATTTGAAGCTAAATCATTTGTGTCGCATGGATTTGAGGCTAAATCTTCTACCTCGCATTGATTTGAGGCTAAATCATGTGTTTCGAATTAATGTGAAGCTAACTCGTTTGTTTCGCATGGATTAGAAGCTAACTCGCTTGTTTCGCTTCCAGTTAAAGCTAAATCATTTATAGCGCAAGTATTTGAAGGTAAATCATTTGTTTCGCATGGATTTGAAGCTAAACCTTCTACTTCGCATTGATTTGAAGCTAAATCATGTGTTTCGATTGACTGTGAAGCTAACTCGTTTGTTTCGCATGAATTTGAAGCTATATCGTTTATATCGCAAGTATTTGAAGCTAAGTCATTTGTTTCGCAAGGATTTGAAGCTAAACCTTCTACTTCGCATTGATTTGAAGCTAAATCATGTGTTTCGACTGACTGTGAAGCTAACTCGTTTGTTTCGCAAGGATTTGAAGCTTAAACTTCTACTCCGCATTGATTTTAAATATAAATCTCTTTTTTCGCATGGATTTGAATCTAACTTGTTTGTTTCGCATGCAGTTGAATCTAAATCATTTATATCGCAAGTATTTGAAGCAAAATCATTTGTTTCGCTTGGATTTGAAGCTAAATCTTCTACTTCGCATTGATTTGAAGCTAAATCATGTGTTTCGAATGAATGTGTATCTAAGTTGTTTGTTTCGCATGCAGTTGAATCTAAATCAGTTATATCGCAAGTATTTGAAGCTAAATCATTTGTTTCGCATGGATTTGAAGCTCAATCTTCTACTTCGCATTGATTTTAAATCTAAATCTCTTTTTTCGCATGGATTTGAATCTAACTTGTTTGTTTCGCATGCAATTGAATCTAAATCATTTATATCGCAAGTATTTGAAGCAAAATCATTTGTTTCGCTTGGATTTGAAGCTAAATCTTCTACTTCGCATTGATTTGAAGCTAAATCATGTGTTTCGAATGAATGTGTATCTAAGTTGTTTGTTTCGCATGCAATTGAATCTAAATCATTTATATCGCAAGTATTTGAAGCTAAATCATTTGTTTCGCATGGATTTGAAGCCAAAGCTTTTACCACGCATTGATTTGAAGCTAAATCATGTGTTTTCGCATGAATGTGACGCTAACTCGTTTGTCTCGCTTCCAGTTGAAGCTAAATCATTTATATCGCAAGTACTTGAAGCTAAATCATTTGTTTCGCATGAATTTGAAGCTAACTCGCATGTCTCGCTTCCAGTTGGAGCTAAGTCATTTATATCGCTAGTACTTGAAGCTAAACCATTTGTTTCGCATGGATTTGAAGCTAATCCTTCTACTTCGCGTTCCTTTGAATATAAATCATGTGTTTTCGCATGAATGTGAAGCTAACTCGTTTGTCTCGCTTCCAGTTGAAGCTAAATCATTTATATCGCAAGTATTTGAAGCTAAATCATTTGTTTCGCATGGATTTGAAGCTCAATCTTCTACTTCGCATTGATTTTAAATCTAAATCTCTGTTTTCGCATGGATTTGAATCTAACTTGTTTCTTTCGCATGCAATTGAATCTAAATCATTTATATCGCAAGTATTTGAAGCAAAATCATTTGTTTCGCTTGGATTTGAAGCTAAATCTTCTTCTTCGCATTGATTTGAAGCTAAATCATGCGTTTCGAATGAATGTGTATCTAAGTTGTTTGTTTCGCATGCAGTTGAATCTAAATCATTTATATCGCAAGTATTTGAAGCTAAATCATTTGTTTCGCATGGATTTGAAGCCAAAGCTTTTACGACGCATTGATTTGTAGCTAAATCATGTGTTTTCGCATGAATGTGAAGCTAACTCGTTTGTCTCGCTTCCAGTTGAACCTAAATCATTTATATCGCAAGTTCTTGAAGCTAAATCATTTGTTTCGCATGGATTTGAAGCTAACTCGCATGTCTCGCTTCCAGTTGGAGCTAAGTCATTTATATCGCTAGTACTTGAAGCTAAACCATTTGTTTCGCATGCATTTGAAGCTAATCCTTCTACTTCGCGTTACTTTGAATATAAATCATGTTTTTTCGCATGAATGGGAAGCTAACTCGTTTGTCTCGCTTCCAGTTGAAGCTAAATCATTTATATCGTAGGAAATGAAGCTAAATCATTTGTTTCGCATGGATTTGAAGCTAAACCTTCTACTTCGCATTGATTTGAAGCTAAATCATGTGTTTCGAATGACTGTGAAGCTAACTCGTTTGTTTCTAGTGCATTTGAAGATATATCGTTTATATCGCAAGTATTTGAAGCTAAATCATTTGTTTCGCATGGATTTGAAGCTAAACCTTCTACTTCGCATTGATTTGAAGCTAAATCATGTGTTTCGAATGACTGTGAAGCTAACTCGTTTGTTTCGCATGAATTTGAAGCTATATCGTTTATATCGCAAGTATTTGAAGCTAAATCATTTGCTTCGCATGGATTTGAAGCTAAAACTTCTACTCGGCATTGATTTGAATATAAATTTCGTGTTTTGCATGGATTTGAATCTAACTTGTTTGTTTCGCATGCAGTTGGATCTAAATTATTTATATCGCAAGTATTTGAAGCTAAATCATTTGTTTCGCATGGATTTGAAGCTAAAACTTCTACTCGGCATTGATTTGAATATAAATCTCGTGTTTTGCATGGATTTGAATCTAACTTGTATGTTTCGCATGCAGTTGAATCAAAATCATTTATATCGCAAGTATTTGAAGGTAAATCATTTGTTTCGCATGGATTTGAAGCTAAACCTTCTACTTCGCATTGATTTGAAGATAAATCATGTGTTTCGAATGACTGTGAAGCTAACTCGTTTGTTTCGCATGCATTTGAAGCTATATCGTTTATATCGCAAGTCTTTGAAGCCAAATCATTTGTTTCGCATGGATTTGAAGCTAACTCGCATGTTTCGCTTCCAGTTGGTGCTAAATCATTTATATATCGCTAGTATTTGAAACTAAATCATTTGTTTCGCATGGATTTGAAGCTAAACCTTCTACTTCGCATTGGTTTGAAGATAAATCATGTGTTTTGAATGACTGTGAAGCTAACTCGTTTGTTTCGCATGCATTTGAATCTATATCGTTTATATCGCAAGTATTTGAAGGCAAATCATTTGTTTCGCAAGGATTTGAAGCTAACTCGCATGTCTCGCTTCCAGTTGGAGCTAAATCATTTATATCGCAAGTATTTGAAAGTAAATCATTTGTTTCGCATGGATTTGAAGCTAAACCTTCTACTTCGCATTGCTTGGAAGATAAATCATGTGTTTCGCGTGGATTTGGATCTAACTCGATTGTTTCGCTTCCAGTTGAACCTAAATCATTTATAACGCTAGTATTTGAAGCTAAATCATTTGTTTCGCATGGATTTGAAGCTAAACCTTCTACTTCGCAATGCATGGAAGATAAATCATGTGTTTCGCGAGGATTTGAAGCTAACTCGATTGATTCGCTTCCAGTTAAATCTATATCGTTTATATCGCAAGTATTTGAAGCTAAATCATTTGTTTCGCAAGGATTTGAAGCTAAAACTTCTACTCGGCATTGATTTAATTCCAAATCTCGTGTTTTGCACGGATTTGAATCTAACTTGTTTGTTTCGCATGCAGTTGAATCTAAATCATTTATATCCCAAGTATTTGAAGGTTAATCATTTGTTTCGCGTGGATTTGAAGATAAACCTTCTACTTCGCATTGATTTGAAGCTAAATCATGTGTTTCGAATGACTGTGAAGCTAACTCGTTTGTTTCGCATGAATTTGAAGCTATATCGTTTATATCGCAAGTATTTGAAACTAAATCATTTGTTTCGCAAGAGTTTGAAACTAAAACTTCTACTCCGCATTGATTTAAATCTAAATCTCTTTTCTCGCATTGATTTGAATCTAACTTGTTTGTTTCGCATGCAGTTGAATCTAAATCATTTATATCGCAAGTATTTGAAGCAAAACCATTTGTTTCGCTTGGATTTGAAGCTAATTCTTCTACCTCGCATTGAATTGAAGCAAAATCATGTGTTTCAAATGAATGTGAATCTAAGTTGTTTGTTTCGCATGCAGTTGAATCTAAATCATTTATATTGCAAGTATTTGAAGCTAAATCATTTGTTTCGCATGAATGTGAAGCTAACTCGTTTGTCTCGCTTCCAGTTGAAGCTAAATCATTTATATCGCAAGTACTTGAAGCTAAATAATTTTTTTCGCATGGATTTAAAGCTAACTCGCATGTCTCGCTTCCAGTTGGTGCTAAATCATTTATATCGCTAGTACTTGAAGCTAAATCATTTGTTTCGCATGGATTTGAAGCTAAACCTTCTACTTCGCATTGCTTGGAAGATAAATCATGTGTTTCGCGTGGATTTGAATCTAACTCGATTGATTCGCTTCCAGTTGAAGCTAAATCATTTATATCTCAAGTATTTGAAGCTAAATCATTTGTTTCGCATGGATTTGAAGCTCAATCTTCTACTTCGCATTGATTTGAAGCTAAATCGTGTGTTTCGATTGAATGTGAAGCTAACTCGTTTTTTCGCATGCATTTGAAGCTATATCGTTTATATCGCAAGTATTTGAAGCTAAATCATTTGTTTCGCATGGTTTTGAAGCTAACTCGCTTGTTCCGCTTCCAGTTAAAGCTATATCGTTTATACCGCAAGTATTTGAAGCTAAATCATTTGTTTCGCAAGGATTTGAAGCTAAAACTTCTACTCGGCATTGATTTAATTCCAAATCTCGTGTTTTGCACGGATTTGAATCTAACTTGTTTGTTTCGCATGCAGTTGAATCTAAATCATTTATATCCCAAGTATTTGAAGCAAAATCATTTGTTTCGCGTGGATTTGAAGCTAATCCTTCTACTTCGCATTGATTTGAAGCTAAATCATGTGTTTCGAATGAATGTGTATCTAAGTTGTTTGTTTCGCATGCAGTTGAATCTAAATCATTTATATCGCAAGTATTTGAAGCAAAATCATTTGTTTCGCATGGATTTGAAGCTAAATCTTCTACTTCGCATGGATTTGAAGCTAAATCATGTGTTTCGCATGAACGTGAAGCTATCTCGATTGTTTCGCATGCAGTTGAATCTAAATCATTTATATCGCAAGTATTTGAAGCTAAATTATATGTTTCGCTTGGATTTGAAGCTAAATCTTCTACCTCGCATTGATTTGAGGCTAAATCATGTGTTTCGAATTAATGTGAAGCTAACTCGCTTGTTTCGCATGGATTAGAAGCTAACTTGCTTGTTTCGCTTCCAGTTAAAGCTAAATCATTTATATCGCAAGTATTTGAAGGTAAATCATTTGTTTCGCATGGATTTGAAGCTAAACCTTCTACTTCGCATTGATTTGAAGTTAAATCATGTGTTTCGAATGACTGTGAATCTAACTCGTTTGTTTCGCATGCATTTGAAGATATATCGTTTATATCGCAAGTATTTGAAGCTAAATCATTTGTGTCGCATGGATTTGAGGCTAAATCTTCTACCTCGCATTGATTTGAGGCTAAATCATGTGTTTCGAATTAATGTGAAGCTAACTCGTTTGTTTCGCATGGATTAGAAGCTAACTCGCTTGTTTCGCTTCCAGTTAAAGCTAAATCATTTATAGCGCAAGTATTTGAAGGTAAATCATTTGTTTCGCATGGATTTGAAGCTAAACCTTCTACTTCGCATTGATTTGAAGCTAAATCATGTGTTTCGATTGACTGTGAAGCTAACTCGTTTGTTTCGCATGAATTTGAAGCTATATCGTTTATATCGCAAGTATTTGAAGCTAAGTCATTTGTTTCGCAAGGATTTGAAGCTAAACCTTCTACTTCGCATTGATTTGAAGCTAAATCATGTGTTTCGACTGACTGTGAAGCTAACTCGTTTGTTTCGCATGGATTTGAAGCTCAATCTTCTACTTCGCATTGATTTTAAATCTAAATCTCTTTTTTCGCATGGATTTGAATCTAACTTGTTTGTTTCGCATGCAATTGAATCTAAATCATTTATATCGCAAGTATTTGAAGCAAAATCATTTGTTTCGCTTGGATTTGAAGCTAAATCTTCTACTTCGCATTGATTTGAAGCTAAATCATGTGTTTCGAATGAATGTGTATCTAAGTTGTTTGTTTCGCATGCAGTTGAATCTAAATCATTTATATCGCAAGTATTTGAAGCTAAATCATTTGTTTCGCATGGATTTGAAGCCAAAGCTTTTACCACGCATTGATTTGAAGCTAAATCATGTGTTTTCGCATGAATGTGACGCTAACTCGTTTGTCTCGCTTCCAGTTGAAGCTAAATCATTTATATCGCAAGTACTTGAAGCTAAATCATTTGTTTCGCATGAATTTGAAGCTAACTCGCATGTCTCGCTTCCAGTTGGAGCTAAGTCATTTATATCGCTAGTACTTGAAGCTAAACCATTTGTTTCGCACGGATTTGAAGCTAATCCTTCTACTTCGCGTTCCTTTGAATATAAATCATGTGTTTTCGCATGAATGTGAAGCTAATTCGTTTGTCTCGCTTCCAGTTGAAGCTAAATCATTTATATCGCAAGTATTTGAAGCTAAATCATTTGTTTCGCATGGATTTGAAGCTCAATCTTCTACTTCGCATTGATTTTAAATCTAAATCTCTTTTTTCGCATGGATTTGAATCTAACTTGTTTCTTTCGCATGCAATTGAATCTAAATCATTTATATCGCAAGTATTTGAAGCAAAATCATTTGTTTCGCTTGGATTTGAAGCTAAATCTTCTACTTCGCATTGATTTGAAGCTAAATCATGCGTTTCGAATGAATGTGTATCTAAGTTGTTTGTTTCGCATGCAGTTGAATCTAAATCATTTATATCGCAAGTATTTGAAGCTAAATCATTTGTTTCGCATGGATTTGAAGCCAAAGCTTTTACGACGCATTGATTTGAAGCTAAATCATGTGTTTTCGCATGAATGTGAAGCTAACTCGTTTGTCTCGCTTCCAGTTGAAGCTAAATCATTTATATCGCAAGTTCTTGAAGCTAAATCATTTGTTTCGCATGGATTTGAAGCTAACTCGCATGTCTCGCTTCCAGTTGGAGCTAAGTCATTTATATCGCTAGTACTTGAAGCTAAACCATTTGTTTCGCATGGATTTGAAGCTAATCCTTCTACTTCGCGTTACTTTGAATATAAATCATGTTTTTTCGCATGAATGGGAAGCTAACTCGTTTGTCTCGCTTCCAGTTGAAGCTAAATCATTTATATCGTAGGAAATGAAGCTAAATCATTTGTTTCGCATGGATTTGAAGCTAAACCTTCTACTTCGCATTGATTTGAAGCTAAATCATGTGTTTCGAATGACTGTGAAGCTAACTCGTTTGTTTCTAGTGCATTTGAAGATATATCGTTTATATCGCAAGTATTTGAAGCTAAATCATTTGTTTCGCATGGATTTGAAGCTAAATCTTCTACCTCGCATTGATTTGAGGCTAAATCATGTGTTTCGAATTAATGTGAAGCTAACTCGTTTGTTTCGCATGGATTAGAAGCTAACTCGCTTGTTTCGCTTCCAGTTAAAGCTAAATCATTTATATCTCAAGTATTTGAAGCTAAATCATTTGTTTCGCATGGATTTGAAACTCACTCTTATACTTCGCATTGATTTGAAGCTAAATCGTGCGTTTCGAATGAATGTGAAGCTAACTCGTTTTTTCGCATGCATTTGAAGCTATATCGTTTATATTGCAAGTATTTGAAGCTAAATCATTTGTTTCGCATGGATTAGAAGCTAACTCGCTTATTTCGCTTCCAGTTGAAGCTATATCATTTATATCGCTAGTATTTGAAGTTAAATCATTTGTTTCGCATGGATTTGAAGATAAACCTTCTACTTCGTATTCCGATGAAGACATATCATGTGTTTCGCATGGATTTGAAGCTAACTCGCTTGTTTTGCTTCCAGTTAAAGCTAAATCATTTATATCTCAAGTATTTGAAGCTAAATCATTTGTTTCGCATGGATTTGAAGCTACACCTTCTACTGCGCAATGCAAGGAAGATAAATCACGTGTTTCGCGTGGATTTGAAGCTAACTCGTTTGTTTCGCATGCAGTTGAATCTAAATCATTTATATCGCAAGTATTTGAAGCTAAATCATTTGTTTCGCATGAATGTGAAGCTAACTCGTTTGTCTCGCTTCCAGTTGAAGCTAAATCATTTATATCGCAAGTACTTGAAGCTAAATAATTTTTTTCGCATGGATTTAAAGATAACTCGCATGTCTCGCTTCCAGTTGGTGCTAAATCATTTATATCGTTAGTACTTGAAGCTAAATCATTTGTTTCGCATGGATTTGAAGCTAAATCTTCTACCTCGCATTGATTTGAGGCTAAATCATGTGTTTCGAATTAATGTGAAGCTAACTCGTTTGTTTCGCATGGAATAGAAGCTAACTCGCTTGTTTCGCTTCCAGTTAAAGCTAAATCATTTATATCGCAAGTATTTGAAGGTAAACCATTTGTTTCGCATGGATTTGAAGCTAAACCTTCTACTTCGCATTGATTTGAAGCTAAATCATGTGTTTCGACTGACTGTGAAGCTAACTCGTTTGTTTCGCAAGGATTTGAAGCTAAAACTTCTACTCCGCATTGATTTTAAATATAAATCTCTTTTTTCGCATGGATTTGAATCTAACTTGTTTGTTTCGCATGCAGTTGAATCTAAATCATTTATATCGCAAGTATTTGAAGCAAAATCATTTGTTTGGCTTGGATTTGAAGCAAAACCTTCTATTTCGCATTGATTTGAAGCTAAATCATGTGTTTCGAATGAATGTGAAGCTAACTCGTTTGTTTCGCATGCATTTGAAGCTATATCGTTTATATCGCAAGTACTTGAAGCCAAATCATTTGTTTCGCATGGATTTGAAGCTAACTCGCATGTTTCGCTCCCAGTTGGTGCTAAATCATTTATATCGCTAGTGTTTGAAACTAAATCATTTGTTTCGCATGGATTTGAAGCTAAACCTTATTCTTCGCATTGGTTTGAAAATAAATCATGTGTTTCGAATGACTGTGAAGCTAACTCGTTTGTTTCGCATGCATTTGAATCTATATCGTTTATATCGCAAGTATTTGAAGGCAAATCATTTGTTTCGCAAGGATTTGAAGCTAAAACTTCTACTCCGCATTGATTTAAATCTAAATCTCTTTTCTCGCATGGATTTGAATCTAACTTGTTTTTTTCGCATGCAGTTGAATCTAAATCATATAAATCGCAAGTATTTGAAGCAAAATCATTTGTTTCGCTGGATTTGAAGCTAAATCTTCTACTTCGCATTGATTTGAAGCTAAATCATGTGTTTCGAATGATTGTGAATCTAAGTTGTTTGTTTCGCATGCAGTTGAATCTAATCCATTTATATCGCAAGTATTTGAAGCTAAATCATTTGTTTCGCATGGATTAGAAGCTAACTCGCTTGTTTCGCTTCCAGTTGAAGCTATATCATTTATATCGCAAGTATTTGAAGGTAAATCATTTGTTTCGCATGGATTTGAAGCTAAACCTTCTACTTCGCATTGATTTGAAGCTAAATCATGTGTTTCGAATGACTGTGAAGCTAACTCGTTTGTTTCGCATGAATTTGAAGCTATATCGTTTATATCGCAAGTATTTGAAGCTAAATCATTTGTTTCGCATGCATTAGAAGCTAACTCGCTTGTTTCGCTTCCAGTTGAAGCTATATCATTTATATCGCTAGTATTTGAAGTTAAATCATTTGTTTCGCATGGATTTGAAGATAAACCTTCTACTTCGTATTCCGTTGAAGACAAATCATGTGTTTCGCATTGTTTTGAAGCTAACTCGCTTGTTCCGCTTCCAGTTAAAGCTATATCGTTTATATCGCAAGTATTTGAAGCTAAATCATTTGTATCGCATGGATTAGAAGCTAACTCGCTTGTTTCGCTTCCAGTTGAAGCTATATCTTTTATATCGCTAGTATTTGAAGTTAAATCATTTGTTTCGCATGGATTTGAAGATAAACCTTCGACTTCGTACTCCTTTGAAGACAAATCATGTGTCTCGCATGGATTTGAAGCTAACTCGCTTGTTCCGCTTCCAGTTAAAGCTAAATCATATATATCGCAAGTATTTGAAGCCAAATCATTTGTTTCGCATGGATTTGAAGCTAAACCTTCTACTTCGCGTCGCTTTGAAGATAAATCATGTGTTTCGCATGGATTTGAAGCTAAAACTTCTACTCTGCTTTGATTTGAATCTAAATCTCGTGTATTGCATGGATTCTAATCTAACTTGTTTGTTTCGCATGCAGTTGAATCTAAATCATTTATATCGCCAGTATTTGAAGTTAAATCATTTGTTTCGCATGGATTTGAAGATAAACCTTCTACTTCGTATTCCGTTGAAGACAAATCATGTGTTTCGCATGGTTTTGAAGCTAACTCGCTTGTTCAGCTTCCAGTTAAAGCTATATCGTTTATATCCCAAGTATTTGAAGCTAAATCATTTGTTTCGCAAGGATTTGAAGCTAAAACTTGTACTCGGCATTGATTTAATTCCAAATCTCGTGTTTTGCACGGATTTGAATCTAACTTGTTTGTTTCGCATGCAGTTGAATCTAAATCATTTATATCCCAAGTATTTGAAGCAAAATCATTTGTTTCGCTTGGATTTGAATCTAAACCTTCTCCTTCGCATTGATTTGAAGCTAAATCATGTGTTTCGAATGAATGTGAAGCTAACTCGTTTGTTTCGCATGCATTTGAAGCTATATCGTTTATATCGCAAGTATTTGAAGCTAAATCATTTGTTTCGCATGGATTAGAAGCTAACTCGCTTGTTTCGCTTCCAGTTGAAGCTATATCTTTTATATCGCTAGTATTTGATGTTAAATCATTTGTTTCGCATGGATTTGAAGATAAACCTTCGACTTCGTATTCCTTTGAAGACAAATCATGTGTCTCGCATGGATTTGAAGCTAACTCGCTTGTTCCGCTTCCAGTTAAAGCTAAATCATATATAACGCAAGTATTTGAAGCCAAATCATTTGTTTCGCATGGATTTGAAGCTAAACCTTCTACTTCGCGTCGCTTTGAAGACAAATCATGTGTTTCGCATGCATTTGAAGCTAACTCGCTTGTTTCGTTTCCAGTTAAAGCTAAATCATTTATATCGCAAGTATTTGAAGCTAAATCATTTGTTTCGCAAGGATTTGAAGCTAAAACTTCTACTCGGCATTGATTTAATTCCAAATCTCGTGTTTTGCACGGATTTGAATCTAACTTGTTTGTTTCGCATGCAGTTGAATCTAAATCATTTATATCGCAAGTATTTGAAGCAAAATCATTTGTTTCTCTTGGATTCGAAGCTAAACCTTCTTCTTCGCGTCGCTTTGAAGATAAATCATGTGTTTCGCATGGATTTGAAGCTAAAACTTCTACTCTGCTTTGATTTGAATCTAAATCTCCTGTTTTGCATGGATTTGAATCTAACTTGTTTGTTTCGCATGCAGTTGAATCTAAATCATTTATATCGCAGTATTTGAAGCAAAATAATCTCTTTCTCTTGGATTTGAAGCTAAACCATCTTTTCGCATTGATTTGAAGCTAAATCATGTGTTTCGAATGAATGTGAAGCTAACTCGTTTGTTTCGCATGCATTTGAAGCTATATCGTTTATGTCCCAAGTATTTGAAGCTAAATCATTTATTTCGCATGGATTTGAAGCTAAACCTTCTACTTCGCATTGATTTGAAGCTAACTCATGTGTTTCGAATGAACGTGAAGCTAACTCGTTTGTTTCGCATGTACTTGAATCTAAATCATTTATATCGCAAGTATTTGAAGCTAAATTATTTCTTTCGCTTGGATTTGAAGCTAAACCTTCTACTTCGCCTTGCTTTGAACCTTAGTCATGTCTTTCGAATGAATGTGAAGCTAACTCGTTTGTATCGCATGCATTTCAACCTATATCGTTTATATCACATGTATTTGAAGCTAAATCATTTGTTTCGCATGCATTTGTAGCTAAAACTTCTACTCCGCATTGATTTAAATCTAAATCTCTTTTTTGGCATGGATTTGAAACTAACTTGTTTGTTTCGCATGCAGTTTAATCTAAATCATTTATATCGCAGGTGTTTGAAGCAAAATCATATGTTTCGCTTGGACTTGAAGCCAAACCTTCTACTTCGCATTGATTTGAAGATAAATCATGTGTTTCGAATGACTCTGAAGCTAACTCGTTTGTTTCGCATGCATTTGAAGCTATAACGTTTATATCGCAAGTATTTGAAGCTAAATCATTAGTTTCGCATGGATTTGAAGCTAAAACTTCTACTCGGCATTGATTTGAATATAAATCTCGGGGTCTTGCATGGATTTGAATCTAACTTGTTTGTTTCGCATGCAGTTGAATCTAAATCATTTATATCGCAAGTATTTGATGCAAAATCATTTGTTTCTCTTGGATTTGAAGCTAAACCTTCTTCTTCGCATTGATTTGATGCTAAATCATGTGTTTCGTATGAATGTGAAGCTAACTCGTTTGTTTCGCATGCATTTGAAGCTATATCGTTTATATCGCAAGTATTTGAAGCTAAATCATTTGCTTCACATGGATTTGAAGCTAAATCTTCTACTTCGCATTGATTTGAAGCTAAATCATGTGTTTCGAATGAATGTGAAGCTAACTCGTTTGTTTCGCATGCATTTGAAGCCACATCGTTTGTATCCCATGTACTTTAAGCTAAATCATCTGTTTCGCATAGATTTGAATCTAACTCGCATGTTTCGCTTCCAGTTGGAGCTAAATCATTTTTTATCGCTAGTATTTGAAGCAGAATCTTTTGTTTCGCATGGATTTGAAGCTAAACCTTCTACTTCGCATTGCTTGGAAGATAAATCATGTGTTTCACGTGGATTTGAAGCTAACTCGCTTGTTCCGCTTCCAGTTAAAGCTAAATCATTTATATCGCAAGTATTTGAAGTTAAATCATTTGTTTCGCATGAATTTGAAGCTATATCGTTTGTATCGCAAGTATTTGAAGGTAAATCATTTGTTTCGCATGGATTTGAAGCTAACTCGCATGTCTCGCTCACAGTTGGAGCTAAGTCATTTATATCGCCAGTACTTGAAGCTAAATCATTTGTTTCGCATGAATTTGAAGCTAAACCTTCTAGTTCGCATTGCTTGGAAGATAAATCATGTGTTTCGCGTGGATTCGAATCTAACTCGATTGATTCGCTTCCAGTTGAAGCTAAATCATTTATATCTCAAGTATTTGAAGCTAAATCATTTGTTTCGCATGGATTTGAAGCTAAACCTTCTTCTTCGCATTGATTTGAAGCTAAATCATGTTTTTCGAATGACTGTGAAGCTAACTCGTTTGTTTCGCATGCATTTGAAGCTATATCGTTTATATCGCAAGTATTTGAAGCTAAATCATTTGTTTCGCATGGATTTGAAGCTAAAACTTGTACTCGGCATTGATTTGAATCTAAATCTCGTGTTTTGCATGGATTTGAATCTAACTTGTTTGTTTCGAATGCTGTTGAATCTAAATCATTTATATCCCAAGTATTTGAAGCAAAATCATTTGTTTCGCTTGAATTTGAATCTAACTCGCTTGTTTCGCTTCCAGTTGAAGCTATATCATTTATATCGCAAGTATTTGAAGCTAAATCATTTGTTTCGCATGGATTTGAAGCTAAACCTTCTACTTCGCCTTGCTTTGAACCTTAGTCATGTCTTGCGAATGAATGTGAAGCTAACTCGTTTGTATCGCATGCATTTGAACCTATATCGTTTATATCACATGTATTTGAAGGTAAATCATTTGTTTCGCATGGATTTGAAGCAAAACATTCTAATTCGCATTGATTTGAATTTAAATCGTGTGTTTCGAATGACTTTGAAGCAAAATCATTTGTTTCGCATGGATTTGAAGCTAAACCTTCTACTGCGCAATGCATGGAAGATAAATCATGTGTTTCGTGTGGATTTGAAGCTAACTCGTTTGTTTCGCATGCAGTTGAATCTAAATCACTTATATCGCATGTATTTGAAGCTAAATCACTTGTTTCGCATGGATTTGAAGCTAAACCTTCTATTTCGCATTTATTTGAAGCTAAATCATGTGTTTCGAATGAATGTGAAGCTAACTCGTTTGTTTCGCATGCATTTGAAGCAATATCGTTTATATCGCAAGTATTTGAATCTAAATCATTTGTTTCGCATGGATTAGAAGCTAACTCGCTTGTTTCGCTTCCAGTTGAAGCTATATCATTTATAGCGCTAGTATTTGAAGATAAATCTTTTGTTTCGCATGGATTTGAAGATAAACCTTCTACTTCGCGTCGCTTTGAAGATAAATCATGTGTTTCGCATGGATTTGAAGCTAACTCGCTTGTTTCACTTCCAGTTGAAGTTAAATCATTTATACCGCAAGTGTTTGAAGCTAAATCATTTGTTTCGCATGGATTTGAAGCTAATCCCTCCACTTCGCGTTGCTTTGAAGATAAATCATGTGTTTCGCTTGGATTTGAATCTAAACCTTCTCCTTCGCATTGATTTGAAGCTAAATCATGTGTTTCGAATGAATGTGAAGCTAACTCGTTTGTTTCGCATGCATTTGAAGCTATATCGTTTATATCGCAAGTATTTGAAGCTAAATCATTTGTTTCGCATGGATTAGAAGCTAACTCGCTTGTTTCGCTTCCAGTTGAAGCTATATCTTGTATATCGCTAGTATTTGAAGTTAAATCATTTGTTTCGCATGGATTTGAAGATAAACCTTCGACTTCGTATTCCTTTGAAGACAAATCATGTGTCTCGCATGGATTTGAAGCTAACTCGCTTGTTCCGCTTCCAGTTAAAGCTAAATCATTTATATCGCAAGTATTTGAAGCCAAATCATTTGTTTCGCATGCAGTTGAATCTAAATCATTTATATCGCTAGTATTTGAAGTTAAATCATTTGTTTCGCATGGATTTGAAGATAAACCTTCTACTTCGTATTCCGTTGAAGACAAATCATGTGTTTCGCATGGTTTTGAAGCTAACTCGCTTGTTCCGCTTCCAGTTAAAGCTATATCGTTTATATCCCAAGTATTTGAAGCTAAATCATTTGTTTCGCAAGGATTTGCAGCTAAAACTTCTACTCGGCATTGATTTAATTCCAAATCTCGTGTTTTGCACGGATTTGAATCTAACTTGTTTGTTTCGCATGCAGTTGAATCTAAATTATTTATATCCCAAGTATTTGAAGCAAAATCATTTGTTTCGCGTGGATTTGAAGCTAAACCTTTTACTTCGCCTTGCTTTGAACCTTAGTCATGTCTTTCGAATGAATGTGAAGCTATCTCGTTTGTATCGCATGAATTGAACCTATATCGTTTATATCACATGTATTTGAAGCTAAATCATTTGTTTCGCATGCATTTGTAGCTAAAACTTCTACTCCGCATTGATTTAAATCTAAATCTCTTTTTTGGCTTGGATTTGAAACTAACTTGTTTGTTTCGCATGCAGTTTAATCTAAATCATTTATATCGCAGGTGTTTGAAGCAAAATCATATGTTTCGCTTGGACTTGAAGCCAAACCTTCTACTTCGCATTGCTTGGAAGATAAATCATGTGTTTCACGTGGATTTGAAGCTAACTCGATTGTTCCGCTTCCAGTTAAAGCTAAATCATTTATATCGCAAGTATTTGACGGTAAATCATTTGTTTCGCATGGATTTGAAGCTAAACCTTCTACTTCGCATTGCTTGGAAGATAAATCATGTGTTTCGCGTGGATTCGAATCTAACTCGATTGATTCGCTTCCAGTTGAATCTAAATCATTTATATCTCAAGTATTTGAAGCTAAATCATTTGTTTCGCATGGATTTGAAGCTCAATCTTATACTTCGCATTGATTTGAAGCTAAATCGTGTGTTTCGAATGAATGTGAAGCTAACTCGTTTTTTCGCATGCATTTGAAGCTATATCGTTTATATCGCAAGTATTTGAAGCTAAATCATTTGTTTCGCATGGATTTGAAGCTAACTCGCTTGTTTCGCTTCCAGTTGAAGCTATATCATTTATATCGCTAGTATTTGAAGTTAAATCATTTGTTTCGCATGGATTTGAAGATAAACCTTCTACTTCGTATTCCGTTGAAGACAAATCATGTGTTTCGCATGGTTTTGAAGCTAACTCGCTTGTTCCGCTTCCAGTTAAAGCTATATCGTTTATATCGCAAGTATTTGAAGCTAAATCATTTGTTTCGCATGGATTTGAAGCTAAAACTTCTACTCGGCATTGATTTGAATATAAATCTCGGGGTCTTGCATGGATTTGAATCTAACTTGTTTGTTTCGCATGCAGTTGAATCTAAATCATTTATATCGCAAGTATTTGAAGCAAAATCATTTGTTTCTCTTGGATTTGAAGCTAAACCTTCTTCTTCGCATTGATTTGAAGCTAAATCATGTGTTTCGTATGAATGTGAAGCTAACTCGTTTGTTTCGCATGCATTTGAAGCTATATCGTTTATATCGCAAGTATTTGAAGCTAAATCATTTGCTTCACATGGATTTGAAGCTAAATCTTCTACTTCGCATTGATTTGAAGCTAAATCATGTGTTTCGAATGAATGTGAAGCTAACTCGTTTGTTTCGCATGCATTTGAAGCCACATCGTTTGTATCGCATGTACTTTAAGCTAAATCATTTGTTTCGCATAGATTTGAATCTAACTCGCATGTTTCGCTTCCAGTTGGAGCTAAATCATTTTTTATCGCTAGTATTTGAAGCAGAATCTTTTGTTTCGCATGGATTTGAAGCTAAACCTTCTACTTCGCATTGCTTGGAATATAAATCATGTGTTTCACGTGGATTTGAAGCTAACTCGCTTGTTCCGCTTCCAGTTAAAGCTAAATCATTTATATCGCAAGTATTTGAAGGTAAATCATTTGTTTCGCATGGATTTGAAGCTAAACCTTCTACTTCGCATTGATTTGAAGCTAAATCATGTGTTTAGAATGACTGTGAAGCTAACTCGTTTGTTTCGCATGAATTTGAAGCTATATCGTTTGTATCGCAAGTATTTGAAGGTAAATCATTTGTTTCGCATGGATTTGAAGCTAACTCGCATGTCTCGCTTCCAGTTGGAGCTAAGTCATTTATATCGCCAGTACTTGAAGCTAAATCATTTGTTTCGCATGAATTTGAAGCTAAACCTTCTAGTTCGCATTGCTTGGAAGATAAATCATGTGTTTCGCGTGGATTCGAATCTAACTCGATTGATTCGCTTCCAGTTGAAGCTAAATCATTTATATCTCAAGTATTTGAAGCTAAATCATTTGTTTCGCATGGATTTGAAGCTAAACCTTCTTCTTCGCATTGATTTGAAGCTAAATCATGTTTTTCGAATGACTGTGAAGCTAACTCGTTTGTTTCGCATGCATTTGAAGCTATATCGTTTATATCGCAAGTATTTGAAGCTAAATCATTTGTTTCGCATGGATTTGAAGCTAAAACTTGTACTCGGCATTGATTTGAATCTAAATCTCGTGTTTTGCATGGATTTGAATCTAACTTGTTTGTTTCGAATGCTGTTGAATCTAAATCATTTATATCCCAAGTATTTGAAGCAAAATCATTTGTTTCGCTTGAATTTGAATCTAACTCGTTTGTTTCGCTTCCAGTTGAAGCTATATCATTTATATCGCTAGTATTTGAAGTTAAATCATTTGTTTCGCATGGATTTGAAGATAAACCTTCTACTTCGTGTTCCTTTGAAGACAAATCATGTGTCTCGCATGGATTTGAAGCTAACTCGCTTGTTCCGCTTCCAGTTAAAGCTAAATCATTTATATCGCAAGTATTTGAATGTAAATCATTTGTTTCGCATGGTTTTGAAGCTAAACCTTCTACTTCGCATTAATTTGAAGCTAAATCATGTGTTTCGAATGACTGTGAAGCTAACTCGTTTGTTTCGCATGAATTTGAAGCTATATCGTTTGTATCGCAAGTATTTGAAGGTAAATCATTTGTTTCGCATGGATTTGAAGCTAATCCCTCTACTTCGCGTTGCTTTGAAGATAAATCATGTGTTTCACATGGATTTGAAGCTAACTCGCTTGTTTCACTTCCAGTTGAAGCTGAATCATTTATATCGCAAGTATTTGATCTAAATCTTTTTTTCGCATGGATTTGAAGCTAATCCTTCTACTTCGCGTTGCTTTGAAGATAAATCATGTGTTTCGCATAGATTAGAACCTAACTCGCTTGTTTCGTTTCCAGTTAAAGCTAAATCTTTTATATCGCAAGTATTTGAAGCTAAATCATTTGTTTCGCATGGATTTGAAGCTAAACCTTCTACTTCGCCTTGCTTTGAACCTTAGTCATGTCTTGCGAATGAATGTGAAGCTAACTCGTTTGTATCGCATGCATTTGAACCTATATCGTTTATATCACATGTATTTGAAGGTAAATCATTTGTTTCGCATGGATTTGAAGCAAAACATTCTAATTCGCATTGATTTGAATTTAAATCGTGTGTTTCGAATGACTTTGAAGCAAAATCATTTGTTTCGCATGGATTTGAAGCTAAACCTTCTACTGCGCAATGCATGGAAGATAAATCATGTGTTTCGTGTGGATTTGAAGCTAACTCGTTTGTTTCGCTTGCAGTTGAATCTAAATCACTTATATCGCATGTATTTGAAGCTAAATCACTTGTTTCGCATGGATTTGAAGCTAAACCTTCTATTTCGCATTTATTTGAAGCTAAATCATGTGTTTCGAATGAATGTGAAGCTAACTCGTTTGTTTCGCATGCATTTGAAGCAATATCGTTTATATCGCAAGTATTTGAATCTAAATCATTTGTTTCGCATGGATTAGAAGCTAACTCGCTTGTTTCGCTTCCAGTTGAAGCTATATCATTTATAGCGCTAGTATTTGAAGATAAATCTTTTGTTTCGCATGGATTTGAAGATAAACCATCTACTTCGCGTCACTTTGAAGATAAATCATGTGTTTCGCATGGATTTGAAGCTAACTCGCTTGTTTCACTTCCAGTTGAAGTTAAATCATTTATACCGCAAGTGTTTGAAGCAAAATCATTTGTTTCGCATGGATTTGAAGCTAAACCTTCTACTGCGCAATGCATGGAAGATAAATCATGTGTTTCGAATGAATGTGAAGCTAACTCGTTTCTTTCGCATGCATTTGAAGCTATATCGTTTATATCGCAAGTATTTGAAGCTAAATCATTTGTTTCGCATGGATTAGAAGCTAACTCGCTTGTTTCGCTTCCAGTTGAAGCTATATCTTGTATATCGCTAGTATTTGAAGTTAAATCATTTGTTTCGCATGGATTTGAAGATAAACCTTCGACTTCGTATTCCTTTGAAGACAAATCATGTGTCTCGCATGGATTTGAAGCTAACTCGCTTGTTCCGCTTCCAGTTAAAGCTAAATCATTTATATCGCAAGTATTTGAAGCCAAATCATTTGTTTCGCATGCAGTTGAATCTAAATCATTTATATCGCTAGTATTTGAAGTTAAATCATTTGTTTCGCATGGATTTGAAGATAAACCTTCTACTTCGTATTCCGTTGAAGACAAATCATATGTTTCGCATGGTTTTGAAGCTAACTCGCTTGTTCCGCTTCCAGTTAAAGCTATATCGTTTATATCCCAAGTATTTGAAGCTAAATCATTTGTTTCGCAAGGATTTGCAGCTAAAACTTCTACTCGGCATTGATTTAATTCCAAATCTCGTGTTTTGCACGGATTTGAATCTAACTTGTTTGTTTCGCATGCAGTTGAATCTAAATTATTTATATCCCAAGTATTTGAAGCAAAATCATTTGTTTCGCGTGGATTTGAAGCTAAACCTTCCACTTCGCATTGATTTGAAGCTAAATCATGTTTTTCGAATGACTGTGAAGCTAACTCGTTTGTTTCGCATGCATTTGAAGCTATATCGTTTATATCGCAAGTATTTGAAGCTAAATCATTTGTTTCGCATGGATTTGAAGCTAAAACTTGTACTCGGCATTGATTTGAATCTAAATCTCGTGTTTTGCATGGATTTGAATCTAACTTGTTTGTTTCGAATGCTGTTGAATCTAAATCATTTATATCCCAAGTATTTGAAGCAAAATCATTTGTTTCGCTTGAATTTGAATCTAACTCGTTTGTTTCGCTTCCAGTTGAAGCTATATCATTTATATCGCTAGTATTTGAAGTTAAATCATTTGTTTCGCATGGATTTGAAGATAAACCTTCTACTTCGTGTTCCTTTGAAGACAAATCATGTGTCTCGCATGGATTTGAAGCTAACTCGCTTGTTCCGCTTCCAGTTAAAGCTAAATCATTTATATCGCAAGTATTTGAATGTAAATCATTTGTTTCGCATGGTTTTGAAGCTAAACCTTCTACTTCGCATTAATTTGAAGCTAAATCATGTGTTTCGAATGACTGTGAAGCTAACTCGTTTGTTTCGCATGAATTTGAAGCTATATCGTTTGTATCGCAAGTATTTGAAGGTAAATCATTTGTTTCGCATGGATTTGAAGCTAATCCCTCTACTTCGCGTTGCTTTGAAGATAAATCATGTGTTTCACATGGATTTGAAGCTAACTCGCTTGTTTCACTTCCAGTTGAAGCTGAATCATTTATATCGCAAGTATTTGATCTAAATCTTTTTTTCGCATGGATTTGAAGCTAATCCTTCTACTTCGCGTTGCTTTGAAGATAAATCATGTGTTTCGCATAGATTAGAACCTAACTCGCTTGTTTCGTTTCCAGTTAAAGCTAAATCTTTTATATCGCAAGTATTTGAAGCTAAATCATTTGTTTCGCATGGATTTGAAGCTAAACCTTCTACTTCGCCTTGCTTTGAACCTTAGTCATGTCTTGCGAATGAATGTCAAGCTAACTCGTTTGTATCGCATGCATTTGAACCTATATCGTTTATATCACATGTATTTGAAGGTAAATCATTTGTTTCGCATGGATTTGAAGCAAAACATTCTAATTCGCATTGATTTGAATTTAAATCGTGTGTTTCGAATGACTTTGAAGCAAAATCATTTGTTTCGCATGGATTTGAAGCTAAACCTTCTACTGCGCAATGCATGGAAGATAAATCATGTGTTTCGTGTGGATTTGAAGCTAACTCGTTTGTTTCGCTTGCAGTTGAATCTAAATCACTTATATCGCATGTATTTGAAGCTAAATCACTTGTTTCGCATGGATTTGAAGCTAAACCTTCTATTTCGCATTTATTTGAAGCTAAATCATGTGTTTCGAATGAATGTGAAGCTAACTCGTTTGTTTCGCATGCATTTGAAGCAATATCATTTATAGCGCTAGTATTTGAAGATAAATCTTTTGTTTCGCATGGATTTGAAGATAAACCATCTACTTCGCGTCACTTTGAAGATAAATCATGTGTTTCGCATGGATTTGAAGCTAACTCGCTTGTTTCACTTCCAGTTGAAGTTAAATCATTTATACCGCAAGTGTTTGAAGCAAAATCATTTGTTTCGCATGGATTTGAAGCTAAACCTTCTACTGCGCAATGCATGGAAGATAAATCATGTGTTTCGAATGAATGTGAAGCTAACTCGTTTGTTTCGCATGCATTTGAAGCTATATCGTTTATATCGCAAGTATTTGAAGCTAAATCATTTGTTTCGCATGGATTAGAAGCTAACTCGCTTGTTTCGCTTCCAGTTGAAGCTATATCTTGTATATCGCTAGTATTTGAAGTTAAATCATTTGTTTCGCATGGATTTGAAGATAAACCTTCGACTTCGTATTCCTTTGAAGACAAATCATGTGTCTCGCATGGATTTGAAGCTAACTCGCTTGTTCCGCTTCCAGTTAAAGCTAAATCATTTATATCGCAAGTATTTGAAGCCAAATCATTTGTTTCGCATGCAGTTGAATCTAAATCATTTATATCGCTAGTATTTGAAGTTAAATCATTTGTTTCGCATGGATTTGAAGATAAACCTTCTACTTCGTATTCCGTTGAAGACAAATCATATGTTTCGCATGGTTTTGAAGCTAACTCGCTTGTTCCGCTTCCAGTTAAAGCTATATCGTTTATATCCCAAGTATTTGAAGCTAAATCATTTGTTTCGCAAGGATTTGCAGCTAAAACTTCTACTCGGCATTGATTTAATTCCAAATCTCGTGTTTTGCACGGATTTGAATCTAACTTGTTTGTTTCGCATGCAGTTGAATCTAAATTATTTATATCCCAAGTATTTGAAGCAAAATCATTTGTTTCGCGTGGATTTGAAGCTAAACCTTCTACTTCGCATTGATTTGAAGCTAAATCATGTGTTTCGAATGAATGTAAAGCTAACTCGTTTGTCTCGCTTCAAGTTGAAGATAAATCATTTATATCGCTAGTATTTGAAGTTAAATCTTTTGTTTCGCATGGATTTGAAGCTACACCTTCTACTTCGTATTCCTTTGAAGACAAATCATGTGTTTCGCATGGATTTGAAGCTAACTCGCTTGTTTCGTTTCCAGTTAAAGCTAAATCTTTTATATCGCAAGTATTTGAAGCTAAATCATTTGTTTCGCATGGATTTGAAGCTAAACCTTCTACTTCGCCTTGCTTTGAACCTTAGTCATGTCTTGCGAATGAATGTGAAGCTAACTCGTTTGTATCGCATGCATTTGAACCTATATCGTTTATATCACATGTATTTGAAGCAAAATCATTTGTTTCGCGTGGATTTGAAGCTAAACCTTCTACTTCGCATTGATTTGAAGCTAAATCATGTGTTTCGAATGAATGTAAAGCTAACTCGTTTGTCTCGCTTCAAGTTGAAGATAAATCATTTATATCGCTAGTATTTGAAGTTAAATCTTTTGTTTCGCATGGATTTGAAGCTACACCTTCTACTTCGTATTCCTTTGAAGACAAATCATGTGTTTCGCATGGATTTGAAGCTAACTCGCTTGTTTCGTTTCCAGTTAAAGCTAAATCTTTTATATCGCAAGTATTTGAAGCTAAATCATTTGTTTCGCATGGATTTGAAGCTAAACCTTCTACTTCGCCTTGCTTTGAACCTTAGTCATGTCTTTCGAATGAATGTGAAGCTAACTCGTTTGTATCGCATGCATTTGAACCTATATCGTTTATATCACATGTATTTGAAGCTAAATCATTTGTTTCGCATGCATTTGTAGCTAAAACTTCTACTCCGCATTAATTTAAATCTAAATCTCTTTTTTGGCATGGATTTGAAACTAACTTGTTTGTTTCGCATGCAATTTAATCTAAATCATTTATATCGCAGGTGTTTGAAGCAAAATCATATGTTTCGCTTGGACTTGAAGCCAAACCTTCTACTTCGCATTGCTTGGAAGATAAATCATGTGTTTCACGTGGATTTGAAGCTAACTCGATTGTTCCGCTTCCAGTTAAAGCTAAATCATTTATATCGCAAGTATTTGACGGTAAATCATTTGTTTCGCATGGATTTGAAGCTAAACCTTCTACTTCGCATTGATTTGAAGCTAAATCATGTGTTTCGAATGACTGTGAAGCTAACTCGTTTGTTTCGCATGAATTTGAAGCTATATCGTTTGTATCGCAAGTATTTGAAGGTAAATCATTTGTTTCGCATGGATTTGAAGCTAACTCGCATGTCTCGCTTCCAGTTGGAGCTAAGTCATTTATATCGCTAGTACTTGAAGCTAAATCATTTGTTTCGCATGGATTTGAAGCTAAACCTTCTACTTCGCATTGCTTGGAAGATAAATCATGTGTTTCGCGTGGATTCGAATCTAACTCGATTGATTCGCTTCCAGTTGAAGCTAAATCATTTATATCTCAAGTATTTGAAGCTAAATCATTTGTTTCGCATGGATTTGAAGCTCAATCTTATACTTCGCATTGATTTGAAGCTAAATCGTGTGTTTCGAATGAATGTGAAGCTAACTCGTTTTTTCGCATGCATTTGAAGCTATATCGTTTATATCGCAAGTATTTGAAGCTAAATCATTTGTTTCGCATGGATTAGAAGCTAACTCTCTTGTTTCGCTTCCAGTTGAAGCTATATCATTTATATCGCTAGTATTTGAAGTTAAATCATTTGTTTCGCATGGATTTGAAGATAAACCTTCTACTTCGTATTCCGTTGAAGACAAATCATGTGTTTCGCATGGTTTTGAAGCTAACTCGCTTGTTCCGCTTCCAGTTAAAGCTATATCGTTTATATCGCAAGTATTTGAAGCTAAATCATTTGTTTCGCATGGATTAGAAGCTAACTCGCTTGTTTCGCTTCCAGTTGAAGCTATATCTTTTATATCGCTAGTATTTGAAGTTAAATCATTTGTTTCGCATGGATTTGAAGATAAACCTTCGACTTCGTACTCCTTTGAAGACAAATCATGTGTCTCGCATGGATTTGAAGCTAACTCGCTTGTTCCGCTTCCAGTTAAAGCTATATCGTTTATATCCCAAGTATTTGAAGCTAAATCATTTGTTTCGCAAGGATTTGAAGCTAAAACTTCTACTCGGCATTGATTTAATTCCAAATCTCGTGTTTTGCACGGATTTGAATCTAACTTATTTGTTTCGCATGCAGTTGAATCTAAATCATTTATATCCCAAGTATTTGAAGCAAAATCATTTGTTTCGCGTGGATTTGAAGCTAAACCTTCTTCTTCGCATTGATTTGAAGTTAAATCATGTGTTTCGAATGAATGTGAAGCTAACTCGATTGTTTCGCATGCATTTGAAGCTATATCATTTATGTCCCAAGGATTTGAAGCTAAATCTTTTTTTTCGCATGAGTTAGAAGCTTCTTCGCATGTATCGCTTGCAGTTGATGCTAAATCATTTATATCGCAAGTATTTGAAGCCAAATCATTTGTTTCGCATGGATTTGAAGCTAAACCTTCTACTCGGCATTGATTTAATTCCAAATCTCGTGTTTTGCACGGATTTGAATCTAACTTGTTTGTTTCGCATGCAGTTGAATCTAAATCATTTATATCCCAAGTATTTGAAGCAAAATCATTTGTTTCGCGTGGATGTGAAGCTAAACCTTCTACTTCGCATTGATTTGAAGCTAAATCATGTGTTTCGAATGAATGTGAAGCTAACTCGTTTGTATCGCATGCATTTGAAGCTATATCGTTTATATCCCAAGTATTTGAAGCTAAATCATTTGTTTCGCATGGATTTGAAGCTAATCCTTCTTCTTCGCGTTGCTTTGATGATAAATCATGTGTTTCGCATAGATTAGAACCTAACTCGCTTGTTTCGTTTTCAGTTGAAGCTAAATCATTTGTATCGATAGTACTTGAAGGTAAATCATTTGTTTCGCATGGATTTGAAGCTAAACCTCCTACTTCGCACTGATTTGAATTTAAATCATGTGTTACGAATGTCTGTGAAGCTAAATCATTTGTTTCGCATGGATTTGAAGCTAAACCTTCTACTGCGCAATGCATGGAAGATAAATCATGTGTTTCGTGTGGATTTGAAGCTAACTCGTTTGTTTCGCATGCAGTTGAAGCTATATCGTTTATATCGCAAGTACTTGAAGCTAAATCATTTGTTTCGCATGGATTTGAAGCTAACTCGCATGTTTCGCTTCCATTTGGAGCTATGTCATTTATATCGCTAGTATTTGAAGCTAAATCATTTGTTTCGCATCGATTTGAGGCTATACCTTCTACTTCGCATTGATTTGAAGCTAACTCATGTGTTTCGAATGAACGTGAAGCTAACTCGTTTGTTTCGCATGCAGTTGAATCTAAATCATTTATATCACAAGTATTTGAAGCTAAATTATTTGTTTCGCATGGATTTGAAGCTACACCTTCTACTTCGCATTGATTTGAAGCTAAATCATGTGTTTCGAATGACTGTGAAGCTAAATCATTTGTTTCGCATGGATTTGAAGCTATATCGTTTGTATCGCAAGTATTTGAAGCAAAATCATTTGTTTCGCTTGGATTTGAAGCTAAAACTTCTACTCGGCATTGATTTGAATCTAAATCATGTGTTTCGAATGAACGTGAAGTAACTCGTTTGTTTCGCATGCAGTTGAATCTAAATCATTTATATCGCAAGTATTTGAAGCTAAATTATTTGTTTCGCTTGGATTTGAAGCTAAACCTTCTACTTCGTATTGATTTGAAGCTAAATCATGTGTTTCGAATGACTGTGAAGCTAACTCGTTTGTTTCGCATGAATTTGAAGCTAACTCGCTTGTTTCGCTTCCAGTTAAAGCTTAATCATTTATATCGCAAGTATTTGAAGGTAAATCATTTGTTTCGCATGGATTCGAAGCTAAACCTTCTACTTCGTATTCCGTTGAAGACAAATCATATGTTTCGCATGGTTTTGAAGCTAACTCGCTTGTTCCGCTTCCAGTTAAAGCTATATCGTTTATATCCCAAGTATTTGAAGCTAAATCATTTGTTTCGCAAGGATTTGCAGCTAAAACTTCTACTCGGCATTGATTTAATTCCAAATCTCGTGTTTTGCACGGATTTGAATCTAACTTGTTTGTTTCGCATGCAGTTGAATCTAAATTATTTATATCCCAAGTATTTGAAGCAAAATCATTTGTTTCGCGTGGATTTGAAGCTAAACCTTCTACTTCGCATTGATTTGAAGCTAAATCATGTGTTTCGAATGAATGTAAAGCTAACTCGTTTGTCTCGCTTCAAGTTGAAGATAAATCATTTATATCGCTAGTATTTGAAGTTAAATCTTTTGTTTCGCATGGATTTGAAGCTACACCTTCTACTTCGTATTCCTTTGAAGACAAATCATGTGTTTCGCATGGATTTGAAGCTAACTCGCTTGTTTCGTTTCCAGTTAAAGCTAAATCTTTTATATCGCAAGTACTTGAAGCTAAATCATTTGTTTCGCATGGATTTGAAGCTAAACCTTCTACTTCGCCTTGCTTTGAACCTTAGTCATGTCTTGCGAATGAATGTGAAGCTAACTCGTTTGTATCGCATGCATTTGAACCTATATCGTTTATATCACATGTATTTGAAGCAAAATCATTTGTTTCGCGTGGATTTGAAGCTAAACCTTCTACTTCGCATTGATTTGAAGCTAAATCATGTGTTTCGAATGAATGTAAAGCTAACTCGTTTGTCTCGCTTCAAGTTGAAGATAAATCATTTATATCGCTAGTATTTGAAGTTAAATCTTTTGTTTCGCATGGATTTGAAGCTACACCTTCTACTTCGTATTCCTTTGAAGACAAATCATGTGTTTCGCATGGATTTGAAGCTAACTCGCTTGTTTCGTTTCCAGTTAAAGCTAAATCTTTTATATCGCAAGTATTTGAAGCTAAATCATTTGTTTCGCATGGATTCGAAGCTAAACCTTCTACTTCGTATTCCGTTGAAGACAAATCATATGTTTCGCATGGTTTTGAAGCTAACTCGCTTGTTCCGCTTCCAGTTAAAGCTATATCGTTTATATCCCAAGTATTTGAAGCTAAATCATTTGTTTCGCAAGGATTTGCAGCTAAAACTTCTACTCGGCATTGATTTAATTCCAAATCTCGTGTTTTGCACGGATTTGAATCTAACTTGTTTGTTTCGCATGCAGTTGAATCTAAATTATTTATATCCCAAGTATTTGAAGCAAAATCATTTGTTTCGCGTGGATTTGAAGCTAAACCTTCTACTTCGCATTGATTTGAAGCTAAATCATGTGTTTCGAATGAATGTAAAGCTAACTCGTTTGTCTCGCTTCAAGTTGAAGATAAATCATTTATATCGCTAGTATTTGAAGTTAAATCTTTTGTTTCGCATGGATTTGAAGCTACACCTTCTACTTCGTATTCCTTTGAAGACAAATCATGTGTTTCGCATGGATTTGAAGCTAACTCGCTTGTTTCGTTTCCAGTTAAAGCTAAATCTTTTATATCGCAAGTACTTGAAGCTAAATCATTTGTTTCGCATGGATTTGAAGCTAAACCTTCTACTTCGCCTTGCTTTGAACCTTAGTCATGTCTTGCGAATGAATGTGAAGCTAACTCGTTTGTATCGCATGCATTTGAACCTATATCGTTTATATCACATGTATTTGAAGCAAAATCATTTGTTTCGCGTGGATTTGAAGCTAAACCTTCTACTTCGCATTGATTTGAAGCTAAATCATGTGTTTCGAATGAATGTAAAGCTAACTCGTTTGTCTCGCTTCAAGTTGAAGATAAATCATTTATATCGCTAGTATTTGAAGTTAAATCTTTTGTTTCGCATGGATTTGAAGCTACACCTTCTACTTCGTATTCCTTTGAAGACAAATCATGTGTTTCGCATGGATTTGAAGCTAACTCGCTTGTTTCGTTTCCAGTTAAAGCTAAATCTTTTATATCGCAAGTATTTGAAGCTAAATCATTTGTTTCGCATGGATTTGAAGCTAAACCTTCTACTTCGCCTTGCTTTGAACCTTAGTCATGTCTTTCGAATGAATGTGAAGCTAACTCGTTTGTATCGCATGCATTTGAACCTATATCGTTTATATCACATGTATTTGAAGCTAAATCATTTGTTTCGCATGCATTTGTAGCTAAAACTTCTACTCCGCATTAATTTAAATCTAAATCTCTTTTTTGGCATGGATTTGAAACTAACTTGTTTGTTTCGCATGCAGTTTAATCTAAATCATTTATATCGCAGGTGTTTGAAGCAAAATCATATGTTTCGCTTGGACTTGAAGCCAAACCTTCTACTTCGCATTGCTTGGAAGATAAATCATGTGTTTCACGTGGATTTGAAGCTAACTCGATTGTTCCGCTTCCAGTTAAAGCTAAATCATTTATATCGCAAGTATTTGACGGTAAATCATTTGTTTCGCATGGATTTGAAGCTAAACCTTCTACTTCGCATTGATTTGAAGCTAAATCATGTGTTTCGAATGACTGTGAAGCTAACTCGTTTGTTTCGCATGAATTTGAAGCTATATCGTTTGTATCGCAAGTATTTGAAGGTAAATCATTTGTTTCGCATGGATTTGAAGCTAACTCGCATGTCTCGCTTCCAGTTGGAGCTAAGTCATTTATATCGCTAGTACTTGAAGCTAAATCATTTGTTTCGCATGGATTTGAAGCTAAACCTTCTACTTCGCATTGCTTGGAAGATAAATCATGTGTTTCGCGTGGATTCGAATCTAACTCGATTGATTCGCTTCCAGTTGAAGCTAAATCATTTATATCTCAAGTATTTGAAGCTAAATCATTTGTTTCGCATGGATTTGAAGCTCAATCTTATACTTCGCATTGATTTGAAGCTAAATCGTGTGTTGCGAATGAATGTGAAGCTAACTCGTTTTTTCGCATGCATTTGAAGCTATATCGTTTATATCGCAAGTATTTGAAGCTAAATCATTTGTTTCGCATGGATTAGAAGCTAACTCGCTTGTTTCGCTTCCAGTTGAAGCTATATCATTTATATCGCTAGTATTTGAAGTTAAATCATTTGTTTCGCATGGATTTGAAGATAAACCTTCTACTTCGTATTCCGTTGAAGACAAATCATGTGTTTCGCATGGTTTTGAAGCTAACTCGCTTGTTCCGCTTCCAGTTAAAGCTATATCGTTTATATCGCAAGTATTTGAAGCTAAATCATTTGTTTCGCATGGATTAGAAGCTAACTCGCTTGTTTCGCTTCCAGTTGAAGCTATATCTTTTATATCGCTAGTATTTGAAGTTAAATCATTTGTTTCGCATGGATTTGAAGATAAACCTTCGACTTCGTACTCCTTTGAAGACAAATCATGTGTCTCGCATGGATTTGAAGCTAACTCGCTTGTTCCGCTTCCAGTTAAAGCTATATCGTTTATATCCCAAGTATTTGAAGCTAAATCATTTGTTTCGCAAGGATTTGAAACTAAAACTTCTACTCGGCATTGATTTAATTCCAAATCTCGTGTTTTGCACGGATTTGAATCTAACTTGTTTGTTTCGCATGCAGTTGAATCTAAATCATTTATATCCCAAGTATTTGAAGCAAAATCATTTGTTTCGCGTGGATTTGAAGCTAAACCTTCTTCTTCGCATTGATTTGAAGTTAAATCATGTGTTTCGAATGAATGTGAAGCTAACTCGATTGTTTCGCATGCATTTGAAGCTATATCGTTTATGTCCCAAGGATTTGAAGCTAAATCTTTTTTTTCGCATGAGTTAGAAGCTTCTTCGCATGTATCGCTTGCAGTTGATGCTAAATCATTTATATCGCAAGTATTTGAAGCCAAATCATTTGTTTCGCATGGATTTGAAGCTAAACCTTCTACTCGGCATTGATTTAATTCCAAATCTCGTGTTTTGCACGGATTTGAATCTAACTTGTTTGTTTCGCATGCAGTTGAATCTAAATCATTTATATCCCAAGTATTTGAAGCAAAATCATTTGTTTCGCGTGGATGTGAAGCTAAACCTTCTACTTCGCATTGATTTGAAGCTAAATCATGTGTTTCGAATGAATGTGAAGCTAACTCGTTTGTATCGCATGCATTTGAAGCTATATCGTTTATATCCCAAGTATTTGAAGCTAAATCATTTGTTTCGCATGGATTTGAAGCTAATCCTTCTTCTTCGCGTTGCTTTGATGATAAATCATGTGTTTCGCATAGATTAGAACCTAACTCGCTTGTTTCGTTTTCAGTTGAAGCTAAATCATTTGTATCGATAGTACTTGAAGGTAAATCATTTGTTTCGCATGGATTTGAAGCTAAACCTCCTACTTCGCATTGATTTGAATTTAAATCATGTGTTACGAATGTCTGTGAAGCTAAATCATTTGTTTCGCATGGATTTGAAGCTAAACCTTCTACTGCGCAATGCATGGAAGATAAATCATGTGTTTCGTGTGGATTTGAAGCTAACTCGTTTGTTTCGCATGCAGTTGAAGCTATATCGTTTATATCGCAAGTACTTGAAGCTAAATCATTTGTTTCGCATGGATTTGAAGCTAACTCGCATGTTTCGCTTCCATTTGGAGCTATGTCATTTATATCGCTAGTATTTGAAGCTAAATCATTTGTTTCGCATCGATTTGAGGCTATACCTTCTACTTCGCATTGATTTGAAGCTAACTCATGTGTTTCGAATGAACGTGAAGCTAACTCGTTTGTTTCGCATGCAGTTGAATCTAAATCATTTATATCACAAGTATTTGAAGCTAAATTATTTGTTTCGCATGGATTTGAAGCTACACCTTCTACTTCGCATTGATTTGAAGCTAAATCATGTGTTTCGAATGACTGTGAAGCTAAATCATTTGTTTCGCATGGATTTGAAGCTATATCGTTTGTATCGCAAGTATTTGAAGCAAAATCATTTGTTTCGATTGGATTTGAAGCTAAAACTTCTACTCGGCATTGATTTGAATCTAAATCATGTGTTTCGAATGAACGTGAAGTAACTCGTTTGTTTCGCATGCAGTTGAATCTAAATCATTTATATCGCAAGTATTTGAAGCTAAATTATTTGTTTCGCTTGGATTTGAAGCTAAACCTTCTACTTCGTATTGATTTGAAGCTAAATCATGTGTTTCGAATGACTGTGAACTAACTCGTTTGTTTCGCATGAATTTGAAGCTAACTCGCTTGTTTCGCTTCCAGTTAAAGCTTAATCATTTATATCGCAAGTATTTGAAGGTAAATCAATTGTTTCGCATGGATTCGAAGCTAAACCTTCTACTTCGCATTGATTTGAAGCTAAATCATGTGCTTCGAATGACTGTGAAGCTAACTCGTTTGTTTCGCATGCATTTGAAGATATATCGTTTATATCGCAAGTATTTGAAGCTAAATCATTTGTTTCGCATGGATTTGAAGCTTAATCTTCTACCTCGCATTGATTTGAGGCTAAATCATGTGTTTCGAATTAATGTGAAGCTAACTCGTTTGTTTCGCGTGGATTAGAAGCTAACTCGCTTGTTTCGCTTCCAGTTAAATCTAAATCATTTATATCGCAATTATTTGAAGGTAAATCATTTGTTTCGCATGGATTTGAAGCTAAACCTTCTACTTCGCATTGATTTGAAGCTAAATCATGTGTTTCGAATGACTGTGAAGCTAACTCGTTTGTTTCGCATGAATTTGAAGCTATATCGTTTATATCGCAAGTATTTGAAGCTAAATCATTTGTTTCGCAAGGATTTGAAGCTAAAACTTCTACTCCGCATTGATTATAAATCTAAATCTCTTTTTTCGCATGGATTTGAATCTAACTCGTTTGTTTCGCATGCAGTTGAATCTAAATCATTTATATCGCAAGTATTTGAAGCAAAATCATTTGTTTCGATTGGATTTGAAGCTAAATCTTCTACTTCGCATTGATTTGAAGCTAGATCATGTGTTTCGAATGATTGTGAATCTAAGTTGTTTGTTTCGCATGCAGTTGAATCTAAATCATTTATATCGGAAGGTTTTGAAGCTAAATCATATGTTTCGCATGTATTTGAAGCCAAAGATTTTACCTCGCATTGATTTGAAGCTAAATCATGTGTTTTCGCATGAATGTGAAGCTAACTTGTTTGTCTCGCTTCCAGTTGAAGCTAAATCATTTATATCGCAAGTACTTGAAGCTAAATAATTTGTTTCGCATGGATTTGAAGCTAACTCGCATGTCTCGCTTCCAGTTGGAGCTAAGTCATTTATATCGCTAGTACTTGAAGCTAAACCATTTGTTTCACATGGATTTGAAGCTAATCCTTCTACTTCGCGTTGCTTTGAAGATAAATCATGTGTTTTCGCATGAATGTGAAGCTAAGTCGTTTGTCTCGCTTCCAGTTGAAGCTAAATCACTTGTATCGCAAGTACTTGAAGCTAAATCATTTGTTTCGCATGGATTTGAAGCTAAACCTTCTACTTCGCATTGATTTGAAGCTAAACCTTCTACTTCGCATTGATTTGAAGTTAAATCATGTGTTTCGAATGACTGTGAAGCTAACTCGTTTGTTTCGCATGAATTTGAAGCTATATCGTTTATATCGCAAGTATTTGAAGCTAAATCATTTGTTTCGCAAGGATTTGAAGCTAAAACTTCTACTCCGCATTGATTTTAAGTCTAAATCTCTTTTTTCGCATGGATTTGAATCTAACTCGTTTGTTTCGCATGCAGTTGAATCTAAATCATTTATATCGCAAGTATTTGAAGCAAAATCATTTGTTTCGATTGGATTTGAAGCTAAATCTTCTACTTCGCATTGATTTGAGGCTAAATCATGTGTTTCGAATTAATGTGAAGCTAACTCGTTTGTTTCGCATGGATTAGAACCTAACTCGCTTGTTTCGCTTCCAGTTAAATCTAAATCATTTATATCGCAATTATTTGAAGGTAAATCATTTGTTTCGCATGGATTTGAAGCTAAACCTTCTACTTCGCATTGATTTGAAGCTAAATCATGTGTTTCGAATGACTGTGAAGCTAACTCGTTTGTTTCGCATGAATTTGAAGCTATATCGTTTATATCGCAAGTATTTGAAGCTAAATCATTTGTTTCGCAAGGATTTGAAGCTAAAACTTCTACTCCGCATTGATTTTAAATCTAAATCTCTTTTTTCGCATGGATTTGAATCTAACTTGTTTGTTTCGCATGCAGTTGAATCTAAATCATTTATATCCCAAGTATTTGAAGCAAAATCATATGTTTCGCGTGGATGTGAAGCTAAACCTTCTACTTCGCATTGATTTGAAGCTAAATCATGTGTTTCGAATGAATGTGAAGCTAACTCGTTTGTATCGCATGCATTTGAAGCTATATCGTTTATATCCCAAGTATTTGAAGCTAAATCATTTGTTTCGCATGGATTTGAAGCCAAAGATTTTACCTCGCATTGATTTGAAGCTAAATCATGTGTTTCGAATGAATGTGAAGCTAACTCGTTTGTTTTGCATGCATTTGAAGCTATATCGTTTATATCGCAAGTATTTGAAGGTAAATCATTTGTTTCGCATGGATTTGAAGATAAACCTTCTACTTCGCATGGATTTGAAGCTAAATCTTCTACCTCGCATTGATTTGAGGCTAAAACATGTGTTTCGAATTAATGTGAAGCTAAATCATTTGTTTCGCATGGATTTGAAGCTACCTCGCATGTCTCGCTTCCAGTTGGAGCTAAGTCATTTATATCGCTAGTACTTGACGCTAAACCATTTGTTTCACATGGATTTGAAGCTAATCCTTCTACTTCGCGTTGCTTTGAAGATAAATCATGTGTTTCGAATGAATGTGAAGCTAACTCGTTTGTTTGGCATGAATTTGAAGCTATATCGTTTATATCGCAAGTATTTGAAGCTAAATAATTTCTCTCGCATGGATTTGAAGCTAAACCTTCCACTCCGCGTGGATTTGAAGTTAAATCATGTGTTTCGCATGAGTTAGAAACTAACTCGCTTGTTTCGCTTCCAGTTGTAGCTAAATCATTTATGTCGCAAGTATTTAAAGCTAAATCATTTGTTTCGCATGGATTTGAAGATGAACCTTCTACTCCGCATGGATTTGAAGCTAAATCACGTGTTTCGAATGACTGTGAAGCTAACTCGATTGTTTCGCACGCATTTGAATCTATATCGTTTATATCGCAAGTACTTGAAGCTAAATCATTTGTTTCGCATGGATTACAAGCTAACTCGCTTGTTTCGCTTCCAGTTGAAGCTAAATCATTTATATCGCTTGTGTTTGAAGATAAATCATTTGTTTCGCATGGATTTGAAGCTAATCCCTCTACTTCGCGTTGCTTTGAAGATAAATCATGTGTTTCGCACGGATTTGAAGCTAACTCGCTTGTTTCACTTCCAGTTGAAGCTAAATCATTTATATCGCAAGTATTTGATCTAAATCTTTTTTTTCGCATGGATTAGAAGCTAACTCACTTGTTTCGCTTCCAGTTGATCCTATATCATTTATATCGCTAGTATTTGAAGGTAAATCATTTGTTTCGCATGGATTTGAAGCTAAACCTTCTACTTTGCATTGCATGGAAGATAAATCATGTGTTTCGTGTGGATTTGAAGCTAACTCGTTTGTTTCGCATGCAGTTGAATCTAAATCATTTATATCGCAAGTATTTGAAGCAAAATCATTTGTTTCTCTTGGATTTGAAGCTAAACCTTCTACTTCGCGTTGCTTTGAAGCTTAATCATGTGTTTCGAATGAATGTGAAGCTAACTCGTTTGTTTAGCATGCATTTGAAGCTATATCGTTTATATCGCAAGTATTTGAAGCTAAATCATTTGTTTCGCAAGGATTTGAAGCTAAAACTTCTACTCCGCATTGATTTTAAGTCTAAATCTCTTTTTTCGCATGGATTTGAATCTAACTCGTTTGTTTCGCATGCAGTTGAATCTAAATCATTTATATCGCAAGTATTTGAAGCAAAATCATTTGTTTCGATTGGATTTGAAGCTAAATCTTCTACTTCGCATTGATTTGAGGCTAAATCATGTGTTTCGAATTAATGTGAAGCTAACTCGTTTGTTTCGCATGGATTAGAACCTAACTCGCTTGTTTCGCTTCCAGTTAAATCTAAATCATTTATATCGCAATTATTTGAAGGTAAATCATTTGTTTCGCATGGATTTGAAGCTAAACCTTCTACTTCGCATTGATTTGAAGCTAAATCATGTGTTTCGAATGACTGTGAAGCTAACTCGTTTGTTTCGCATGAATTTGAAGCTATATCGTTTATATCGCAAGTATTTGAAGCTAAATCATTTGTTTCGCAAGGATTTGAAGCTAAAACTTCTACTCCGCATTGATTTTAAGTCTAAATCTCTTTTTTCGCATGGATTTGAATCTAACTCGTTTGTTTCGCATGCAGTTGAATCTAAATCATTTATATCGCAAGTATTTGAAGCAAAATCATTTGTTTCGATTGGATTTGAAGCTAAATCTTCTACTTCGCATTGATTTGAGGCTAAATCATGTGTTTCGAATTAATGTGAAGCTAACTCGTTTGTTTCGCATGGATTAGAACCTAACTCGCTTGTTTCGCTTCCAGTTAAATCTAAATCATTTATATCGCAATTATTTGAAGGTAAATCATTTGTTTCGCATGGATTTGAAGCTAAACCTTCTACTTCGCATTGATTTGAAGCTAAATCATGTGTTTCGAATGACTGTGAAGCTAACTCGTTTGTTTCGCATGAATTTGAAGCTATATCGTTTATATCGCAAGTATTTGAAGCTAAATCATTTGTTTCGCAAGGATTTGAAGCTAAAACTTCTACTCCGCATTGATTTTAAATCTAAATCTCTTTTTTCGCATGGATTTGAATCTAACTTGTTTGTTTCGCATGCAGTTGAATCTAAATCATTTATATCCCAAGTATTTGAAGCAAAATCATATGTTTCGCGTGGATGTGAAGCTAAACCTTCTACTTCGCATTGATTTGAAGCTAAATCATGTGTTTCGAATGAATGTGAAGCTAACTCGTTTGTATCGCATGCATTTGAAGCTATATCGTTTATATCCCAAGTATTTGAAGCTAAATCATTTGTTTCGCATGGATTTGAAGCCAAAGATTTTACCTCGCATTGATTTGAAGCTAAATCATGTGTTTTCGCATGAATGTGAAGCTAACTTGTTTGTCTCGCTTCCAGTTGAAGCTAAATCATTTATATCGCAAGTACTTGAAGCTAAATAATTTGTTTCGCATGGATTTGAAGCTAACTCGCATGTCTCGCTTCCAGTTGGAGCTAAGTCATTTATATCGCTAGTACTTGAAGCTAAACCATTTGTTTCACATGGATTTGAAGCTAATCCTTCTACTTCGCGTTGCTTTGAAGATAAATCATGTGTTTTCGCATGAATGTGAAGCTAAGTCGTTTGTCTCGCTTCCAGTTGAAGCTAAATCACTTGTATCGCAAGTACTTGAAGCTAAATCATTTGTTTCGCATGGATTTGAAGCTAAACCTTCTACTTCGCATTGATTTGAAGCTAAACCTTCTACTTCGCATTGATTTGAAGTTAAATCATGTGTTTCGAATGACTGTGAAGCTAACTCGTTTGTTTCGCATGAATTTGAAGCTATATCGTTTATATTGCAAGTATTTGAAGCTAAATCATTTGTTTCGCAAGGATTTGAAGCTAAAACTTCTACTCCGCATTGATTTTAAATCTAAATCTCTTTTTTCGCATGGATGTGAATCTAACTTGTTTGTTTCGCATGCAGTTGAATCTAAATCATTTATATCGCAAGTATTTGAATCAAAATCATTTGTTTCGCATGGATTTGAAGCTAAATCTTCTACTACGCATGGATTTGAAGCTAAATCATGTGTTTCGAATGAACGTGAAGCTAACTAGTTTGTTTCGCATGCAGTTGAATCTAAATCATTTATATCGCAAGTATTTGAAGCTAAATTATTTGTATCGCTTGGATTTGAAGCTAAACCTTCTACTTCGAATTGATTTGAAGCTAAATCATGTGTTTCGAATGACTGTGAAGCTAACTCGTTTGTTTCGCATGCATTTGAAGATATATCGATTATATCGCAAGTATTTGAAGCTAAATCATTTGTGTCGCATGAATTTGAAGCAAAATCTTCTACCTCGCATTGATTTGAGGCTAAATCATGTGTTTCGAATTAATGTGAAGCTAACTCGTTTGTTTCGCATGGATTAGAAGCTAACTCGCTTGTTTCGCTTCTAGTTGAAGCTAAATCATTTATATCGCTAGTATTCGAAGGTAAATCATTTGTTTCGCATGGATATGAAGCTAAACCTTCTATTTCGCATTGATTTGACGCTAAATCATGTGTTTCGAATGAATGTGAAGCTAACTCGTTTGTTTTGCATGCATTTGAAGCTATATCGTTTATATCGCAAGTATTTGAAGGTAAATCATTTGTTTCGCATGGATTTGAAGATAAACCTTCTACTTCGCATGGATTTGAAGCTAAATCTTCTACCTCGCATTGATTTGAGGCTAAAACATGTGTTTCGAATTAATGTGAAGCTAAATCATTTGTTTCGCATGGATTTGAAGCTACCTCGCATGTCTCGCTTCCAGTTGGAGCTAAGTCATTTATATCGCTAGTACTTGACGCTAAACCATTTGTTTCACATGGATTTGAAGCTAATCCTTCTACTTCGCGTTGCTTTGAAGATAAATCATGTGTTTCGAATGAATGTGAAGCTAACTCGTTTGTTTGGCATGCATTTGAAGCTATATCGTTTATATCGCAAGTATTTGAAGCTAAATAATTTCTCTCGCATGGATTTGAAGCTAAACCTTCCACTCCGCGTGGATTTGAAGTTAAATCATGTGTTTCGCATGAGTTAGAAACTAACTCGCTTGTTTCGCTTCCAGTTGTAGCTAAATCATTTATGTCGCAAGTATTTCAAGCTAAATCATTTGTTTCGCATGGATTTGAAGATGAACCTTCTACTCCGCATTGATTTGAATCTAAATCATATGTTTCGAATGAATGTGAAGCTAACTCGTTTGTTTCGCATGCATTTGAAGCTATATCGTTTATATCGCAAGTATTTGAAGCTAAATCATTTCTTTCGCATGGATTTGAAGCTAAACCGTCTAGTCCGCGTGGATTTGAAGTTAAATCATGTGTTTCGCATGAGTTAGAAACTAACTCGCTTGTATCGCTTCCTGTTGAAGCTAAATCATTTATGTCGCAAGTATTTAAAGCTAAATCATTTGTTTCGCATGGATTTGAAGATGAACCTTCTACTCCGCATGGATTTGAAGCTAAATCACGTGTTTCGAATGACTGTGAAGCTAACTCGATTGTTTCGCACGCATTTGAATCTATATCGTTTATATCGCAAGTACTTGAAGCTAAATCATTTGTTTCGCATGGATTACAAGCTAACTCGCTTGTTTCGCTTCCAGTTGAAGCTAAATCATTTATATCGCTTGTGTTTGAAGATAAATCATTTGTTTCGCATGGATTTGAAGCTAATCCCTCTACTTCGCGTTGCTTTGAAGATAAATCATGTGTTTCGCACGGATTTGAAGCTAACTCGCTTGTTTCACTTCCAGTTGAAGCTAAATCATTTATATCGCAAGTATTTGATCTAAATCTTTTTTTTCGCATGGATTAGAAGCTAACTCACTTGTTTCGCTTCCAGTTGATCCTATATCATTTATATCGCTAGTATTTGAAGGTAAATCATTTGTTTCGCATGGATTTGAAGCTAAACCTTCTACTTTGCATTGCATGGAAGATAAATCATGTGTTTCGTGTGGATTTGAAGCTAACTCGTTTGTTTCGCATGCAGTTGAATCTAAATCATTTATATCGCAAGTATTTGAAGCAAAATCATTTGTTTCTCTTGGATTTGAAGCTAAACCTTCTACTTCGCGTTGCTTTGAAGCTTAATCATGTGTTTCGAATGAATGTGAAGCTAACTCGTTTGTTTAGCATGCATTTGAAGCTATATCGTTTATATCGCAAGTTCTTGAAGCTAAATCATTAGTTTCGCATGGAATAGAAGCTAACTCGCTTGTTTCGCTTCTAGTTGAAGCTAAATCATTTATATCGCTAGTATTCGAAGGTAAATCATTTGTTTCGCATGGATATGAAGCTAAACCTTCTATTTCGCATTGATTTGAAGCTAAATCATGTGTTTCGAATGAATGTGAAGCTAACTCGTTTGTTTCGCATGCATTTGAAGCTATATCGTTTATATCGCAAGTATTTGAAGCTAAATCATGTGTTTCGAATGACTGTGAAGCTAACTCGTTTGTTTCGCATGCATTTGAAGCTATGTCGTTTATATCGCAAGTATTTGAATCTAAATCATTTGTTTCGCATGGATTAGAAGCTAACTCGCTTGTTTCGCTTCCAGTTGAAGCTATATCATTTATATCGCTAGTATTTGAAGTTAAACCATTTGTTTCGCATGGATTTGAAGATAAACCTTCTACTTCGTATTCCTTTGAAGACAAATCATGTGTCTCGCATGGATTTGAAGCTAACTCGCTTGTTCCGCTTCCAGTTAAAGCTAAATCATTTATATCGCAAGTATTTGAAACCACATCATTTGTTTCGCATGGATTTGAAGCTAAACCTTCTACTTCGCGTCGCTTTGAAGATAAATCATGTGTTTCGCATGGATTTGAAGCTAACTCGCTTGTTTCACTTCCAGTTGAAGTTAAATCATTTATACCGCAAGTGTTTGAAGATAAATCATTTGTTTCGCATGGATTTGAAGCTAATCCCTCTACTTCGCGTTGCTTTGAAGATAAATCATGTGTTTCGCATGGATTTGAAGCTAACTCGCTTGTTTCACTTCCAGTTGAAGCTAAATCATTTATATCGCAAGTATTTGATCTAAATCTTTTTTTTCGCATGGATTTGAAGCTAAACCTTCTACTTCGCATTGATTTGAAGCTAAATCATGTGTTTCGAATGACTGTGAAGCTAACTCGTTTGTTTCGCATGAATTTGAAGCTATATCGTTTATATCGCAAGTATTTGAAGCTAAATCATTTGTTTCGCAAGGTTTTGAAGCTAAAACTTCTACTCCGCATTGATTTTAAATCTAAATCTCTTTTTTCGCATGGATTTGAATCTAACTCGTTTGTTTCGCATGCAGTTGAATCTAAATCATTTATATCGCAAGTATTTGAAGCGAAATCATTTGTTTCGATTGGATTTGAAGCTAAATCTTCTACTTCGCATTGATTTGAAGCTAAATAATGTGTTTCGAATGATTGTGAATCTAAGTTGTTTGTTTCGCATGCAGTTGAATCTAAATCATTTATATCGCAAGGTTTTGAAGCTAAATCATTTGTTTCGCATGTATTTGAAGCCAAAGATTTTACCTCGCATTGATTTGAAGCTGAATCATGTGTTTTCGCATGAATGTGAAGCTAACTTGTTTGTCTCGCTTCCAGTTGAAGCCAAATCATTTATATCGCAAGTACTTGAAGCTAAATAATTTGTTTCGCATGGATTTGAAGCTAACTCGAATGTCTCGCTTCCAGTTGGAGCTAAGTCATTTATATCGCTAGTACTTGAAGCTAAACCATTTGTTTCACATGGATTTGAAGCTAATCCTTCTACTTCGCGTTGCTTTGAAGATAAATCATGTGTTTTCGCATGAATGTGAAGCTAAGTCGTTTGTCTCGCTTCCAGTTGAAGCTAAATCACTTGTATCGCAAGTACTTGAAACTAAATCATTTGTTTCGCATGGATTTGAAGCTAAACCTTCTACTTCGCATTGATTTGAAGCTAAACCTTCTACTTCGCATTGATTTGAAGTTAAATCATGTGTTTCGAATGACTGTGAAGCTAACTCGTTTGTTTCGCATGAATTTGAAGCTATATCGTTTATATTGCAAGTATTTGAAGCTAAATCATTTGTTTCGCAAGGATTTGAAGCTAAAACTTCTACTCCGCATTGATTTTAAATCTAAATCTCTTTTTTCGCATGGATGTGAATCTAACTTGTTTGTTTCGCATGCAGTTGAATCTAAATCATTTATATCGCAAGTATTTGAATCAAAATCATTTGTTTCGCATGGATTTGAAGCTAAATCTTCTACTACGCATGGATTTGAAGCTAAATCATGTGTTTCGAATGAACGTGAAGCTAACTCGTTTGTTTCGCATGCAGTTGAATCTAAATCATTTATATCGCAAGTATTTGAAGCTAAATTATTTGTATCGCTTGGATTTGAAGCTAAACCTTCTACTTCGAATTGATTTGAAGCTAAATCATGTGTTTCGAATGACTGAAGCTAACTCGTTTGTTTCGCATGCATTTGAAGATATATCGATTATATCGCAAGTATTTGAAGCTAAATCATTTCTTTCGCATGGATTTGAAGCTAAACCTTCTTCTTCGCATTGATTTGAAGTTAAATCATGTGTTTCGAATGAATGTGAAGCTAACTCGATTGTTTCGCATGCATTTGAAGCTATTTCGTTTATGTCCCAAGGATTTGAAGCTAAATCTTTTTTTTCGCATGAGTTAGAAGCTTCTTCGCATGTATCGCTTGCAGTTGATGCTAAATCATTTATATCGCAAGTATTTGAAGCCAAATCATTTGTTTCGCATGGATTTGAAGCTAAACCTTCTACTCGGCATTGATTTAATTCCAAATCTCGTGTTTTGCACGGATTTGAATCTAACTTGTTTGTTTCGCATGCAGTTGAATCTAAATCATTTATATCCCAAGTATTTGAAGCAAAATCATTTGTTTCGCGTGGATGTGAAGCTAAACCTTCTACTTCGCATTGATTTGAAGCTAAATCATGTGTTTCGAATGAATGTGAAGCTAACTCGTTTGTATCGCATGCATTTGAAGCTATATCGTTTATATCCCAAGTATTTGAAGCTAAATCATTTGTTTCGCATGGATTTGAAGCTAATCCTTCTTCTTCGCGTTGCTTTGATGATAAATCATGTGTTTCGCATAGATTAGAACCTAACTCGCTTGTTTCGTTTTCAGTTGAAGCTAAATCATTTGTATCGATAGTACTTGAAGGTAAATCATTTGTTTCGCATGGATTTGAAGCTAAACCTCCTACTTCGCATTGATTTGAATTTAAATCATGTGTTACGAATGTCTGTGAAGCTAAATCATTTGTTTCGCATGGATTTGAAGCTAAACCTTCTACTGCGCAATGCATGGAAGATAAATCATGTGTTTCGTGTGGATTTGAAGCTAACTCGTTTGTTTCGCATGCAGTTGAAGCTATATCGTTTATATCGCAAGTACTTGAAGCTAAATCATTTGTTTCGCATGGATTTGAAGCTAACTCGCATGTTTCGCTTCCATTTGGAGCTATGTCATTTATATCGCTAGTATTTGAAGCTAAATCATTTGTTTCGCATCGATTTGAGGCTATACCTTCTACTTCGCATTGATTTGAAGCTAACTCATGTGTTTCGAATGAACGTGAAGCTAACTCGTTTGTTTCGCATGCAGTTGAATCTAAATCATTTATATCACAAGTATTTGAAGCTAAATTATTTGTTTCGCATGGATTTGAAGCTACACCTTCTACTTCGCATTGATTTGAAGCTAAATCATGTGTTTCGAATGACTGTGAAGCTAAATCATTTGTTTCGCATGGATTTGAAGCTATATCGTTTGTATCGCAAGTATTTGAAGCAAAATCATTTGTTTCGCTTGGATTTGAAGCTAAAACTTCTACTCGGCATTGATTTGAATCTAAATCATGTGTTTCGAATGAACGTGAAGTAACTCGTTTGTTTCGCATGCAGTTGAATCTAAATCATTTATATCGCAAGTATTTGAAGCTAAATTATTTGTTTCGCTTGGATTTGAAGCTAAACCTTCTACTTCGTATTGATTTGAAGCTAAATCATGTGTTTCGAATGACTGTGAACTAACTCGTTTGTTTCGCATGAATTTGAAGCTAACTCGCTTGTTTCGCTTCCAGTTAAAGCTTAATCATTTATATCGCAAGTATTTGAAGGTAAATCAATTGTTTCGCATGGATTCGAAGCTAAACCTTCTACTTCGCATTGATTTGAAGCTAAATCATGTGCTTCGAATGACTGTGAAGCTAACTCGTTTGTTTCGCATGCATTTGAAGATATATCGTTTATATCGCAAGTATTTGAAGCTAAATCATTTGTTTCGCATGGATTTGAAGCTTAATCTTCTACCTCGCATTGATTTGAGGCTAAATCATGTGTTTCGAATTAATGTGAAGCTAACTCGTTTGTTTCGCGTGCATTAGAAGCTAACTCGCTTGTTTCGCTTCCAGTTAAATCTAAATCATTTATATCGCAATTATTTGAAGGTAAATCATTTGTTTCGCATGGATTTGAAGCTAAACCTTCTACTTCGCATTGATTTGAAGCTAAATCATGTGTTTCGAATGACTGTGAAGCTAACTCGTTTGTTTCGCATGAATTTGAAGCTATATCGTTTATATCGCAAGTATTTGAAGCTAAATCATTTGTTTCGCAAGGATTTGAAGCTAAAACTTCTACTCCGCATTGATTTTAAATCTAAATCTCTTTTTTCGCATGGATTTGAATCTAACTCGTTTGTTTCGCATGCAGTTGAATCTAAATCATTTATATCGCAAGTATTTGAAGCAAAATCATTTGTTTCGATTGGATTTGAAGCTAAATCTTCTACTTCGCATTGATTTGAAGCTAGATCATGTGTTTCGAATGATTGTGAATCTAAGTTGTTTGTTTCGCATGCAGTTGAATCTAAATCATTTATATCGGAAGGTTTTGAAGCTAAATCATATGTTTCGCATGTATTTGAAGCCAAAGATTTTACCTCGCATTGATTTGAAGCTAAATCATGTGTTTTCGCATGAATGTGAAGCTAACTTGTTTGTCTCGCTTCCAGTTGAAGCTAAATCATTTATATCGCAAGTACTTGAAGCTAAATAATTTGTTTCGCATGGATTTGAAGCTAACTCGCATGTCTCGCTTCCAGTTGGAGCTAAGTCATTTATATCGCTAGTACTTGAAGCTAAACCATTTGTTTCACATGGATTTGAAGCTAATCCTTCTACTTCGCGTTGCTTTGAAGATAAATCATGTGTTTTCGCATGAATGTGAAGCTAAGTCGTTTGTCTCGCTTCCAGTTGAAGCTAAATCACTTGTATCGCAAGTACTTGAAGCTAAATCATTTGTTTCGCATGGATTTGAAGCTAAACCTTCTACTTCGCATTGATTTGAAGCTAAACCTTCTACTTCGCATTGATTTGAAGTTAAATCATGTGTTTCGAATGACTGTGAAGCTAACTCGTTTGTTTCGCATGAATTTGAAGCTATATCGTTTATATCGCAAGTATTTGAAGCTAAATCATTTGTTTCGCAAGGATTTGAAGCTAAAACTTCTACTCCGCATTGATTTTAAGTCTAAATCTCTTTTTTCGCATGGATTTGAATCTAACTCGTTTGTTTCGCATGCAGTTGAATCTAAATCATTTATATCGCAAGTATTTGAAGCAAAATCATTTGTTTCGATTGGATTTGAAGCTAAATCTTCTACTTCGCATTGATTTGAGGCTAAATCATGTGTTTCGAATTAATGTGAAGCTAACTCGTTTGTTTCGCATGGATTAGAACCTAACTCGCTTGTTTCGCTTCCAGTTAAATCTAAATCATTTATATCGCAATTATTTGAAGGTAAATCATTTGTTTCGCATGGATTTGAAGCTAAACCTTCTACTTCGCATTGATTTGAAGCTAAATCATGTGTTTCGAATGACTGTGAAGCTAACTCGTTTGTTTCGCATGAATTTGAAGCTATATCGTTTATATCGCAAGTATTTGAAGCTAAATCATTTGTTTCGCAAGGATTTGAAGCTAAAACTTCTACTCCGCATTGATTTTAAATCTAAATCTCTTTTTTCGCATGGATTTGAATCTAACTTGTTTGTTTCGCATGCAGTTGAATCTAAATCATTTATATCCCAAGTATTTGAAGCAAAATCATATGTTTCGCGTGGATGTGAAGCTAAACCTTCTACTTCGCATTGATTTGAAGCTAAATCATGTGTTTCGAATGAATGTGAAGCTAACTCGTTTGTATCGCATGCATTTGAAGCTATATCGTTTATATCCCAAGTATTTGAAGCTAAATCATTTGTTTCGCATGGATTTGAAGCCAAAGATTTTACCTCGCATTGATTTGAAGCTAAATCATGTGTTTTCGCATGAATGTGAAGCTAACTTGTTTGTCTCGCTTCCAGTTGAAGCTAAATCATTTATATCGCAAGTACTTGAAGCTAAATAATTTGTTTCGCATGGATTTGAAGCTAACTCGCATGTCTCGCTTCCAGTTGGAGCTAAGTCATTTATATCGCTAGTACTTGAAGCTAAACCATTTGTTTCACATGGATTTGAAGCTAATCCTTCTACTTCGCGTTGCTTTGAAGATAAATCATGTGTTTTCGCATGAATGTGAAGCTAAGTCGTTTGTCTCGCTTCCAGTTGAAGCTAAATCACTTGTATCGCAAGTACTTGAAGCTAAATCATTTGTTTCGCATGGATTTGAAGCTAAACCTTCTACTTCGCATTGATTTGAAGCTAAACCTTCTACTTCGCATTGATTTGAAGTTAAATCATGTGTTTCGAATGACTGTGAAGCTAACTCGTTTGTTTCGCATGAATTTGAAGCTATATCGTTTATATTGCAAGTATTTGAAGCTAAATCATTTGTTTCGCAAGGATTTGAAGCTAAAACTTCTACTCCGCATTGATTTTAAATCTAAATCTCTTTTTTCGCATGGATGTGAATCTAACTTGTTTGTTTCGCATGCAGTTGAATCTAAATCATTTATATCGCAAGTATTTGAATCAAAATCATTTGTTTCGCATGGATTTGAAGCTAAATCTTCTACTACGCATGGATTTGAAGCTAAATCATGTGTTTCGAATGAACGTGAAGCTAACTAGGTTGTTTCGCATGCAGTTGAATCTAAATCATTTATATCGCAAGTATTTGAAGCTAAATTATTTGTATCGCTTGGATTTGAAGCTAAACCTTCTACTTCGAATTGATTTGAAGCTAAATCATGTGTTTCGAATGACTGTGAAGCTAACTCGTTTGTTTCGCATGCATTTGAAGATATATCGATTATATCGCAAGTATTTGAAGCTAAATCATTTGTGTCGCATGAATTTGAAGCAAAATCTTCTACCTCGCATTGATTTGAGGCTAAATCATGTGTTTCGAATTAATGTGAAGCTAACTCGTTTGTTTCGCATGGATTAGAAGCTAACTCGCTTGTTTCGCTTCTAGTTGAAGCTAAATCATTTATATCGCTAGTATTCGAAGGTAAATCATTTGTTTCGCATGGATATGAAGCTAAACCTTCTATTTCGCATTGATTTGACGCTAAATCATGTGTTTCGAATGAATGTGAAGCTAACTCGTTTGTTTTGCATGCATTTGAAGCTATATCGTTTATATCGCAAGTATTTGAAGGTAAATCATTTGTTTCGCATGGATTTGAAGATAAACCTTCTACTTCGCATGGATTTGAAGCTAAATCTTCTACCTCGCATTGATTTGAGGCTAAAACATGTGTTTCGAATTAATGTGAAGCTAAATCATTTGTTTCGCATGGATTTGAAGCTACCTCGCATGTCTCGCTTCCAGTTGGAGCTAAGTCATTTATATCGCTAGTACTTGACGCTAAACCATTTGTTTCACATGGATTTGAAGCTAATCCTTCTACTTCGCGTTGCTTTGAAGATAAATCATGTGTTTCGAATGAATGTGAAGCTAACTCGTTTGTTTGGCATGCATTTGAAGCTATATCGTTTATATCGCAAGTATTTGAAGCTAAATAATTTCTCTCGCATGGATTTGAAGCTAAACCTTCCACTCCGCGTGGATTTGAAGTTAAATCATGTGTTTCGCATGAGTTAGAAACTAACTCGCTTGTTTCGCTTCCAGTTGTAGCTAAATCATTTATGTCGCAAGTATTTCAAGCTAAATCATTTGTTTCGCATGGATTTGAAGATGAACCTTCTACTCCGCATTGATTTGAATCTAAATCATATGTTTCGAATGAATGTGAAGCTAACTCGTTTGTTTCGCATGCATTTGAAGCTATATCGTTTATATCGCAAGTATTTGAAGCTAAATCATTTCTTTCGCATGGATTTGAAGCTAAACCGTCTAGTCCGCGTGGATTTGAAGTTAAATCATGTGTTTCGCATGAGTTAGAAACTAACTCGCTTGTATCGCTTCCTGTTGAAGCTAAATCATTTATGTCGCAAGTATTTAAAGCTAAATCATTTGTTTCGCATGGATTTGAAGATGAACCTTCTACTCCGCATGGATTTGAAGCTAAATCACGTGTTTCGAATGACTGTGAAGCTAACTCGATTGTTTCGCACGCATTTGAATCTATATCGTTTATATCGCAAGTACTTGAAGCTAAATCATTTGTTTCGCATGGATTACAAGCTAACTCGCTTGTTTCGCTTCCAGTTGAAGCTAAATCATTTATATCGCTTGTGTTTGAAGATAAATCATTTGTTTCGCATGGATTTGAAGCTAATCCCTCTACTTCGCGTTGCTTTGAAGATAAATCATGTGTTTCGCACGGATTTGAAGCTAACTCGCTTGTTTCACTTCCAGTTGAAGCTAAATCATTTATATCGCAAGTATTTGATCTAAATCTTTTTTTTCGCATGGATTAGAAGCTAACTCACTTGTTTCGCTTCCAGTTGATCCTATATCATTTATATCGCTAGTATTTGAAGGTAAATCATTTGTTTCGCATGGATTTGAAGCTAAACCTTCTACTTTGCATTGCATGGAAGATAAATCATGTGTTTCGTGTGGATTTGAAGCTAACTCGTTTGTTTCGCATGCAGTTGAATCTAAATCATTTATATCGCAAGTATTTGAAGCAAAATCATTTGTTTCTCTTGGATTTGAAGCTAAACCTTCTACTTCGCGTTGCTTTGAAGCTTAATCATGTGTTTCGAATGAATGTGAAGCTAACTCGTTTGTTTAGCATGCATTTGAAGCTATATCGTTTATATCGCAAGTTCTTGAAGCTAAATCATTAGTTTCGCATGGAATAGAAGCTAACTCGCGTGTTTCGCTTCTAGTTGAAGCTAAATCATTTATATCGCTAGTATTCGAAGGTAAATCATTTGTTTCGCATGGATATGAAGCTAAACCTTCTATTTCGCATTGATTTGAAGCTAAATCATGTGTTTCGAATGAATGTGAAGCTAACTCGTTTGTTTCGCATGCATTTGAAGCTATATCGTTTATATCGCAAGTATTTGAAGCTAAATCATGTGTTTCGAATGACTGTGAAGCTAACTCGTTTGTTTCGCATGCATTTGAAGCTATGTCGTTTATATCGCAAGTATTTGAATCTAAATCATTTGTTTCGCATGGATTAGAAGCTAACTCGCTTGTTTCGCTTCCAGTTGAAGCTATATCATTTATATCGCTAGTATTTGAAGTTAAACCATTTGTTTCGCATGGATTTGAAGATAAACCTTCTACTTCGTATTCCTTTGAAGACAAATCATGTGTCTCGCATGGATTTGAAGCTAACTCGCTTGTTCCGCTTCCAGTTAAAGCTAAATCATTTATATCGCAAGTATTTGAAACCACATCATTTGTTTCGCATGGATTTGAAGCTAAACCTTCTACTTCGCGTCGCTTTGAAGATAAATCATGTGTTTCGCATGGATTTGAAGCTAACTCGCTTGTTTCACTTCCAGTTGAAGTTAAATCATTTATACCGCAAGTGTTTGAAGATAAATCATTTGTTTCGCATGGATTTGAAGCTAATCCCTCTACTTCGCGTTGCTTTGAAGATAAATCATGTGTTTCGCATGGATTTGAAGCTAACTCGCTTGTTTCACTTCCAGTTGAAGCTAAATCATTTATATCGCAAGTATTTGATCTAAATCTTTTTTTTCGCATGGATTTGAAGCTAAACCTTCTACTTCGCATTGATTTGAAGCTAAATCATGTGTTTCGAATGACTGTGAAGCTAACTCGTTTGTTTCGCATGAATTTGAAGCTATATCGTTTATATCGCAAGTATTTGAAGCTAAATCATTTGTTTCGCAAGGTTTTGAAGCTAAAACTTCTACTCCGCATTGATTTTAAATCTAAATCTCTTTTTTCGCATGGATTTGAATCTAACTCGTTTGTTTCGCATGCAGTTGAATCTAAATCATTTATATCGCAAGTATTTGAAGCAAAATCATTTGTTTCGATTGGATTTGAAGCTAAATCTTCTACTTCGCATTGATTTGAAGCTAAATAATGTGTTTCGAATGATTGTGAATCTAAGTTGTTTGTTTCGCATGCAGTTGAATCTAAATCATTTATATCGCAAGGTTTTGAAGCTAAATCATTTGTTTCGCATGTATTTGAAGCCAAAGATTTTACCTCGCATTGATTTGAAGCTAAATCATGTGTTTTCGCATGAATGTGAAGCTAACTTGTTTGTCTCGCTTCCAGTTGAAGCCAAATCATTTATATCGCAAGTACTTGAAGCTAAATAATTTGTTTCGCATGGATTTGAAGCTAACTCGAATGTCTCGCTTCCAGTTGGAGCTAAGTCATTTATATCGCTAGTACTTGAAGCTAAACCATTTGTTTCACATGGATTTGAAGCTAATCCTTCTACTTCGCGTTGCTTTGAAGATAAATCATGTGTTTTCGCATGAATGTGAAGCTAAGTCGTTTGTCTCGCTTCCAGTTGAAGCTAAATCACTTGTATCGCAAGTACTTGAAGCTAAATCATTTGTTTCGCATGGATTTGAAGCTAAACCTTCTACTTCGCATTGATTTGAAGCTAAACCTTCTACTTCGCATTGATTTGAAGTTAAATCATGTGTTTCGAATGACTGTGAAGCTAACTCGTTTGTTTCGCATGAATTTGAAGCTATATCGTTTATATTGCAAGTATTTGAAGCTAAATCATTTGTTTCGCAAGGATTTGAAGCTAAAACTTCTACTCCGCATTGATTTTAAATCTAAATCTCTTTTTTCGCATGGATGTGAATCTAACTTGTTTGTTTCGCATGCAGTTGAATCTAAATCATTTATATCGCAAGTATTTGAATCAAAATCATTTGTTTCGCATGGATTTGAAGCTAAATCTTCTACTACGCATGGATTTGAAGCTAAATCATGTGTTTCGAATGAACGTGAAGCTAACTCGTTTGTTTCGCATGCAGTTGAATCTAAATCATTTATATCGCAAGTATTTGAAGCTAAATTATTTGTATCGCTTGGATTTGAAGCTAAACCTTCTACTTCGAATTGATTTGAAGCTAAATCATGTGTTTCGAATGACTGAAGCTAACTCGTTTGTTTCGCATGCATTTGAAGATATATCGATTATATCGCAAGTATTTGAAGCTAAATCATTTGTGTCGCATGAATTTGAAGCTAAATCTTCTACCTCGCATTGATTTGAGGCTAAATCATGTGTTTCGAATTAATGTGAAGCTAACTCGTTTGTTTCGCATGGATTAGAAGCTAACTCGCTTGTTTCGCTTCTAGTTGAAGCTAAATCATTTATATCGCTAGTATTCGAAGGTAAATCATTTGTTTCGCATGGATATGAAGCTAAACCTTCTATTTCGCATTGATTTGACGCTAAATCATGTGTTTCGAATGAATGTGAAGCTAACTCGTTTGTTTCGCATGCATTTGAAGCTATATCGTTTATATCGCAAGTATTTGAAGGTAAATCATTTGTTTCGCATGGATTTGAAGATTAACCTTCTACTTCGCATGGATTTGAAGCTAAATCTTCTACCTCGCATTGATTTGAGGCTAAATCATGTGTTTCGAATTAATGTGAAGCTAACTCGTTTGTTTCGCATGGATTAGAAGCTAACTCGCTTGTTTCGCTTCCAGTTAAAGCTAAATCATTTATATCGCAAGTATTTGAAGGTAAATCATTTGTTTCGCATGGATTTGAAGCTAAACCTTCTACTTCGCATTGATTTGAAGCTAAATCATGTGTTTCGAATGACTGTGAATCTAACTCGTTTGTTTCGCATGCAGTTGAATCTAAATCATTTATATCGCAAGGTTTTGAAGCTAAATCATTTGTTTCGCATGGATTTGAAGCCAAAGATTTTACCTCGCATTGATTTGAAGCTAAATCATGTGTTTCGAATGAATGTGAATCTAACTCGTTTGTTTCGCATGCAGTTGAATCTAAATCATTTATATCGCAAGGTTTTGAAGCTAAATCATTTGTTTCGCATGGATTTGAAGCCAAAGATTTTACCTCGCATTGATTTGAAGCTAAATCATGTGTTATCGCATGAATGTGATGCTAACTCGTTTGTCTCGCTTCCAGTTGAAGCTAAATCATTTATATCGCAAGTACTTGAAGCTAAATCAATTGTTTCGCATGGATTTGAAGCTACCTCGCATGTCTCGCTTCCAGTTGGAGCTAAGTCATTTATATCGCTAGTACTTGACGCTAAACCATTTGTTTCACATGGATTTGAAGCTAATCCTTCTACTTCGCGTTGCTTTGAAGATAAATCATGTGTTTCGAATGAATGTGAAGCTAACTCGTTTGTTTGGCATGCATTTGAAGCTATATCGTTTATATCGCAAGTATTTGAAGCTAAATCATTTCTTTCGCATGGATTTGAAGATGAACCTTCTACTCCGCATTGATTTGAATCTAAATCATATGTTTCGAATGAATGTGAAGCTAACTCGTTTGTTTCGCATGCATTTGAAGCTATATCGTTTATATCGCAAGTATTTGAAGCTAAATCATTTCTTTCGCATGGATTTGAAGCTAAACCGTCTAGTCCGCGTGGATTTGAAGTTAAATCATGTGTTTCGCATGAGTTAGAAACTAACTCGCTTGTTTCGCTTCCTGTTGAAGCTAAATCATTTATGTCGCAAGTATTTAAAGCTAAATCATTTGTTTCGCATGGATTTGAAGATGAACCTTCTACTCCGCATGGATTTGAAGCTAAACCTTCTACTTCGCATTGATTTGAAGTTAAATCATGTGTTTCGAATGACTGAAGCTAACTCGTTTGTTTCGCATGCATTTGAAGATATATCGATTATATCGCAAGTATTTGAAGCTAAATCATTTGTGTCGCATGAATTTGAAGCTAAATCTTCTACCTCGCATTGATTTGAGGCTAAATCATGTGTTTCGAATTAATGTGAAGCTAACTCGTTTGTTTCGCATGGATTAGAAGCTAACTCGCTTGTTTCGCTTCTAGTTGAAGCTAAATCATTTATATCGCTAGTATTCGAAGGTAAATCATTTGTTTCGCATGGATATGAAGCTAAACCTTCTATTTCGCATTGATTTGACGCTAAATCATGTGTTTCGAATGAATGTGAAGCTAACTCGTTTGTTTCGCATGCATTTGAAGCTATATCGTTTATATCGCAAGTATTTGAAGGTAAATCATTTGTTTCGCATGGATTTGAAGATAAACCTTCTACTTCGCATGGATTTGAAGCTAAATCTTCTACCTCGCATTGATTTGAGGCTAAATCATGTGTTTCGAATTAATGTGAAGCTAACTCGTTTGTTTCGCATGGATTAGAAGCTAACTCGCTTGTTTCGCTTCCAGTTAAAGCTAAATCATTTATATCGCAAGTATTTGAAGGTAAATCATTTGTTTCGCATGGATTTGAAGCTAAACCTTCTACTTCGCATTGATTTGAAGCTAAATCATGTGTTTCGAATGACTGTGAAGCTAACTCGTTTGTTTCGCATGAATTTGAAGCTTTATCGTTTATATCGCAAGTATTTGAAGCAAAATCATTTGTTTCGATTGGATTTGAAGCTAAATCTTCTACTTCGCATTGATTTGAAGCTAAATTATGTGTTTCGAATGAATGTGAATCTAACTCGTTTGTTTCGCATGCAGTTGAATCTAAATCATTTATATCGCAAGGTTTTGAAGCTAAATCATTTGTTTCGCATGGATTTGAAGCCAAAGATTTTACCTCGCATTGATTTGAAGCTAAATCATGTGTTATCGCATGAATGTGATGCTAACTCGTTTGTCTCGCTTCCAGTTGAAGCTAAATCATTTATATCGCTTGTATTTGAAGGTAAATCATTTGTTTCGCATGGATTTGAAGCTAAATCTTCTACTTCGAATAGATTTGAAGCTAAAGCATGTGTTTCGAATGAATGTGAGCTAACTCGTTTGTTTCGCATGCATTTGAAGCTATATCGTTTATATCGCAAGTACTTGAAGCTAAATCATTTGTTTCGCATGGATTTGAAGCTAACTCGCTTGTTTCGCTTCCAGTTGAAGCTAAATCTTTTATATCGCTGGTATTTGAATCTAAATCATTTGTTTCGCATGGATTTGAAGCTAAACCTTCTACTTCTCATTGATTTGAAGCTAAATCATGTGTTTCGAATGAATGTGAATCTAACTGGTTTGTTTCGAATGCATTTGAAGCTATATCGTTTATACCGCAAGTATTTGAAGCTAAATCATTTGTTTCGCATGGATGAGAAGCTAACTCGCTTGACTCGCTTCTAGTTGAAGCTAAATCATTTCTATCGCAACTATTTGAAGCTAAATAATTTGTTTCGCATGGATTTGAAGGTAAACCTTCTACTTCGCGTTGCTTTGAATATAAATCATGTGTTTCGCATGAATTTGAAGCTATATCGTTTGAATCGCAAGTATTTGTAGGTAAATCATTTGTTTCGCATGGATTCGTAGCTAAAACTTCTACTCCGCATTGATTTAAATCAAAATCTCTTTTCTCGCATGGATTTGAATCTAACTTGTTTGTTTCGCATGCAGTTGAATCTAAATCATTTATATCGCAAGTATTTGAAGCAAAACCATTTGTTTCGCTTGGATTTGATGCTAATTCTTCTACTTCGCATTGATTTGATGCTAAATCATGTGTTTCGAATGAATGTGAAGCTAACTCGTTTGTTTCGCATGCATTTGAAGCTATATCGTTTATATCGCAAGTATTTGAATTTAAATCATTTGTTTCGCATGGATTAGAAGCTAACTCGATTGTTTCGTTTCCAATTGAAGCTATATCATTTATATCGCCAGTATTTGATGTTAAATTATTTGTTTCGTATGGATTTGAAGCTAAACCTTCTACTTCGTATTCGTTTGAAGACAAATCATGTGTTTCGCAAGGATTTGAAGCTAACTCGCTCGTTTCGCTTCCAGTTAAAGCTAAATCATTTATATCGCAAGTATTTGAAGCTAAATCATTTGTTTCGCATGGATTTGAAGCTAAACCATCTACTTCGCATTGATTAGAACCTAAGTAATATGTTTCGAATGAATGTGAAGCTAACTCGTTTGTATCGCATGCATTTGAAGCTATATCGTTTATATCGCAAGTATTTGAAGCTAAATCATTTGTCTCGCATGGATTTGTAGATAAAACTTTTACTCCGCATTGATTTAAATCTAAATCTCGTTTTTCGCATGGATTTGAATCTAACTTGTTTGTTTTGCATGCAGTTGAATCTAAATCATTTTTATCACAAGTATTTGAAGCTAAATCATTTGTTTCGAATGGATTTGAAGCCAAAGCTTTTACCTCGCAATGATTTGAAGCTAAATCATGTGTTTCGAATGAATGTGAAGCTAACTCGTTTGTTTCGCATGCATTTGAAGCATATATCGTTTATATCGCAAGTACTTGAAGCTAAATCATTTGTTTCGCATGGATTTGAAGCTAACTCGCATGTTTCGCTTCCAGTTGGAGCTAAATCATTTATATCGCTAGTACTTGAAGCTAAATCATTTGTTTCGCATGGATTTGAACCTAAACCTTCTACTTCGCATTGCTTGGAAGATAAATCATGTGTTTCGCGTGGATTTGAATCTAACTCGATTGTTTCGCTTCCAGTTGAAGCTAAATCATTTGTATCGCAAGTATTTGAAGCTAAATCATTTGTTTCGTTTGGATTTGAAGCTAAACCTTCTACTTCGCATTGACTTGAAGCTAAATCATGTGTTTCGAATGAATGTGAAGCTAACTCGTTTGTTTCGCATGCATTTGAAGCTATATCGTTTATATCGCAAGTACTTGAAGCTAAATCATGTGTTTCGAATGAATGTGAAGCTAACCCGTTTGTTTCGCATGCATTTGAAGCATATATCGTTTATATCGCAAGTACTTGAAGCTAAATCATTTGTTTCGCATGGATTTGAAGCTAACTCGCATGTTTCGCTTCCAGTTGGAGCTAAATCATTTATATCGCTAGTATTTGAAGCTAAATCATTTGTTTCGCATGGATTTGAAGCTAAACCTTCTACTCCGGATTGATTAGAAGTTAAATCATGTGCTTCGCATGGTTTAGAAGCTAACTCGCTTGATTCGCTTCCAGTTGAAGTTAAATCATTTATATCGCAAGTATTTGAAGCTAAATCATTTGTTTCGCATGGATTTGAAGCTAAACCTTCTACTCCGCGTGGATTTGAAGTTAAATTATGTGTTTCGCATGAGTTAGAAACTAACTCGCCTGTTTCGCTTCCAGTTGAAGCTAAATCATTTATATCGCGAGTATTTGAAGCTAAATCATTTGTTTCGCATGGATTTGAAGCTAAACCTTCTACTCCGCGTGGATTTGAAGTTAAATCATGTGTTTCGCATGAGTTAGAAACTAACTCGCTTGTTTCGCTTCCAGTTGAAGCTAAATCATTTATATCGCGAGTATTTGAAGCTAAATCATTTGTTTCGCATGGATTTGAAGCTAAACCTTCTACTCCGCGTGGATTTGAAGTTAAATCGTGTGTTTCGCATGAGTTAGATACTAACTCGCTTGTTTCGCTTCCAGTTGAAGCTAAATCGTTTATGTCGCAAGTATTTCAAGCTAAATCATTTGCTTCGCATGGATTTGAAGATAAACCTTCTACTCCGCGTGGATTTGAAGCTAAATCACGTGTCTCGAATGACTGTGAAGCTAAGTCGTTTGTTTCGCATGGATTTGAAGGTAAACCTTCTACTCCGCATTGATTTGAAGCTAAATCACGTGTTTCGAATGACTGTGAAGCTAACTCGCCTGTTTCGCATGGATTTGAAGGTAAACCTTCTACCTCGCACTGATTTGAAGCTTTGTCATGTGTTTCGCATGGATTTGAAGCTAAACCTTCTACTTCGCATTGATTTGAAGCTAAATCATGTGTTTCGAATGAATGTGAAGCTAACTCGTTTTGTTTCGCATGCTTTTGAAGCTATATCGTTTATATCGCTAGTGTTTGAAACTAAATCATACGTTTCGCATGGATTCGAAGCTAAACCTTCTACTTCGCATTGATTTGATGCTAAGTCATGTGTTACGAATGAATGTGAAGCTAACTCGTTTGTATCGCATGCATTTGAAGCTATATCGTTTATATCGCAAGTATTTGAAGCTAAATCATTTGTTTCGCATGGATTTGTAGCTAAAAATACTACTCCGCATTGATATAAATCAAAATCTCGTTTTTCGCATGGATTTGAATCTATCTTGTTTGTTTCGCATGCAGTTGAATCTAAATCATTTTTATCGCAAGTATTTGAAGTAAAATCATTCGTTTCGCATGGATTAGAAGCTAACTCGATTGTTTCGCTTCCAGTTGAAGCTATATCATTTATATCGCTAGTATTTGAAGTTAAATCATTTGTTTCGCATTGATTTGAAGCCAAAGCTTTTCTCTCGCATTGATTTGAAGCTAAATCATGTGTTTCGCGTGGATTTGAATCTAACACGATTGTATCGCTTCCAGTTGAAGCTAAATCATTTATATCGCAAGTATTTGAAGCTAAATCATTTGTTTCGCATTGGTTTGAAGCCAAAGCTTTTCTCTCGCATTGATTTGAAGCTAAATCATGTGTTTCGCATGAATGTGAAGCTAACTCGTTTGTCTCGCTTTCAGTTGAAGCTAAATCATTTGTATCGCAAGTATTTGAAGCTAAATCATTTGTTTCTCATGGATTTGAAGCTAAACCTTCTACTTCGCAATGCATGGAAGATAAATAATGTGTTTTGCGTGGGTTTGAAGCTATCTCGTTTGTGTCGCATGCAGTTGAATCTTAATCATTTATATCGCAAGTATTTGAAGCTATATTATTTGTTTCGTTTGGATTTGAAGCTAAACCTTCTACTTCGCATTGAATTGAAGCTAAATCATGTGTTTCGAATGAATGTGAAGCTAACTCGTTTGTTTCGCATGCATTTGAAGCTATATCGTTTATATCGCAAGTACTTGAAGCTGAATCATTTGTTTCGCATGGATTTGAAGCTAACTCGCATGTTTCGCTTCCAGTTAAAGCTAAATCATTTATATCGCAAGTATTTGAAGCTAAATCATTTGTTTCGCATGAATTTGAAGCTAAACCATCTACTTCGCATTGATTAGAACCTAAGCCATGTGTTTCGAATGAATGTGAAGCTAACTCGTTTTGTTTCGCATGCTTTTGAAGCTATATCGTTTATATCGCTAGTATTTGAAACTAAATCATTCGTTTCGCATGGATTCGAAGCTAAACCTTCTACTTCGCATTGATTTGATACTAAGTCATGTGTTTCGAATGAATGTGAAGCTAACTCGTTTGTATTGCATGCATTTGAAGCTATATCGTTTATATCGCAAGTATTTGAAGCTAAATCATTTGTTTCGCATGGATTTGTAGCTAAAAATACTACTCCGCATTGATATAAATCAATATCTCGTGTTTCGCATGGATTTGAATCTATCTTGTTTGTTTCGCATGCAGTTGAATCTAAATCATTTTTATCGCAAGTATTTGAAGTAAAATCATTTGTTTCGCTTGTATTTGAAGCTAAACCTTCTTCTTCGCATTGATTTGAAGCTAAATCATGTGTTTCGAATGAATGTGAAGCTAACTCGTTTGTTTCGCATGCATTTGAAGCTATGTCGTTTATATCGCAAGTATTTGAAGCTAAATCATTCGTTTCGCATGGATTAGAAGCTAACTCGATTGTTTCGCTTCCAGTTGAAGCTATATCATTTATATCGCTAGTATTTGAAGTTAAATCATTTGTTTCGCATTGATTTGAAGCCAAAGCTTTTCTCTCGCATTGATTTGAAGCTAAATCATGTGTTTCGCGTGGATTTGAATCTAACACGATTGTATCGCTTCCAGTTGAAGCTAAATCATTTATATCGCAAGTATTTGAAGCTAAATCATTTGTTTCGCATTGGTTTGAAGCCAAAGCTTTTCTCTCGCATTGATTTGAAGCTAAATCATGTGTTTCGCATGAATGTGAAGCTAACTCGTTTGTCTCGCTTTCAGTTGAAGCTAAATCATTTGTATCGCAAGTATTTGAAGCTAAATCATTTGTTTCTCATGGATTTGAAGCTAAACCTTCTACTTCGCAATGCATGGAAGATAAATAATGTGTTTTGCGTGGATTTGAAGCTATCTCGTTTGTGTCGCATGCAGTTGAATCTAAATCATTTATATCGCAAGTATTTGAAGCTATATTATTTGTTTCGTTTGGATTTGAAGCTAAACCTTCTACTTCGCATTGAATTGAAGCTAAATCATGTGTTTCGAATGAATGTGAAGCTAACTCGTTTGTTTCGCATGCATTTGAAGCTATATCGTTTATATCGCAAGTACTTGAAGCTGAATCATTTGTTTCGCATGGATTTGAAGCTAACTCGCATGTTTCGCTTCCAGTTAAAGCTAAATCATTTATATCGCAAGTATTTGAAGCTAAATCATTTGTTTCGCATGAATTTGAAGCTAAACCATCTACTTCGCATTGATTAGAACCTAAGCCATGTGTTTCGAATGAATGTGAAGCTAACTCGTTTTGTTTCGCATGCTTTTGAAGCTATATCGTTTATATCGCTAGTATTTGAAACTAAATCATTCGTTTCGCATGGATTCGAAGCTAAACCTTCTACTTCGCATTGATTTGATACAAAGTCATGTGTTTCGAATGAATGTGAAGCTAACTCGTTTGTATCGCATGCATTTGAAGCTATATCGTTTATATCGCAAGTATTTGAAGCTAAATCATTTGTTTCGCATGGATTTGTAGCTAAAAATACTACTCCGCATTGATATAAATCAATATCTCGTTTTTCGCATGGATTTGAATCTATCTTGTTTGTTTCGCATGCAGTTGAATCTAAATCATTTTTATCGCAAGTATTTGAAGTAAAATCATTTGTTTCGCTTGTATTTGAAGCTAAACCTTCTTCTTCGCATTGATTTGAAGCTAAATCATGTGTTTCGAATGAATGTGAAGCTAACTCGTTTGTTTCGCATGCATTTGAAGCTATGTCGTTTATATCGCAAGTATTTGAAGCTAAATCATTCGTTTCGCATGGATTAGAAGCTAACTCGATTGTTTCGCTTCCAGTTGAAGCTATATCATTTATATCGCTAGTATTTGAAGTTAAATCATTTGTTTCGCATTGATTTGAAGCCAAAGCTTTTCTCTCGCATTGATTTGAAGCTAAATCATGTGTTTCGCGTGGATTTGAATCTAACACGATTGTATCGCTTCCAGTTGAAGCTAAATCATTTATATCGCAAGTATTTGAAGCTAAATCATTTGTTTCGCATTGGTTTGAAGCCAAAGCTTTTCTCTCGCATTGATTTGAAGCTAAATCATGTGTTTCGCATGAATGTGAAGCTAACTCGTTTGTCTCGCTTTCAGTTGAAGCTAAATCATTTGTATCGCAAGTATTTGAAGCTAAATCATTTGTTTCTCATGGATTTGAAGCTAAACCTTCTACTTCGCAATGCATGGAAGATAAATAATGTGTTTTGCGTGGATTTGAAGCTATCTCGTTTGTGTCGCATGCAGTTGAATCTAAATCATTTATATCGCAAGTATTTGAAGCTATATTATTTGTTTCGTTTGGATTTGAAGCTAAACCTTCTACTTCGCATTGAATTGAAGCTAAATCATGTGTTTCGAATGAATGTGAAGCTAACTCGTTTGTTTCGCATGCATTTGAAGCTATATCGTTTATATCGCAAGTACTTGAAGCTGAATCATTTGTTTCGCATGCATTTGAAGCTAAACCTTTTTCTTCTCATTGATTTGAAGCTAAATCATGTGTTTCGAAAGAATGTGAATCTAACTAGTTTGTTTCGAATGCATTTGAAGCTATATCGTTTATACCGCAAGTATTTGAAGCTAAATCATTTGCTTCGCACGGATGAGAAGCTAACTCGCTTGATTCGCTTCTAGTTGAAGCTAAATCATTTATAACGCAAGTATTTGAAGCTGAATCTTTTGTTTCGCATGGATGAGAAGCTAACTCGCTTGATTCGCTTCTAGTTGAAGTTAAATCATTTATATCGCAAGTATTTGAAGCTAAATCATTTGTTTCGCATGGATTTGAAGGTAAACCTTATACTCCGCATTGATTTGAAGCTAAATCACGTGTTTCGAATGACTGTGAAGCTAACTCGTTTGTTTCGCATGGATTTGAAGGTAAACCTTCTACCTCGCACTGATTTGAAGCTTTGTCATGTGTTTCGCATGGATTTGAATCCAACTCGATTGTTTCGCATGCAGTTGAAGCTAAATCATTTATATCGCAAGTATTTGAAGCTAAATCATTTGTTTCGCATGGATTTGAAGCTAAATCTTCTACTTCGAGTAGATTTGAAGCTAAATCATGTGTTTCGAATGAATGTGAGCTAACTCGTTTGTTTCGCATGCATTTGAAGCTATATCGTTTATATCGCAAGTACTTGAAGCTAAATCATTTGTTTCGCATGGATTTGATGCTAACTCGCTTGTTTCACCTCCAGTTGAAGCTAAATCATTTATATCGCTGGTATTTGAAGCTAAATCATTTGTTTCGCATGTATTTGAAGCTAGACCTTCTACTTCTCATTGAGTTGAAGCTAAATCATGTGTTTCGAATGACTGTGAAGCTAACTCGTTTGTATCGCATGCTTTTGAAGCTATATCGTTTATATCGCAAGTATTTGAAACTAAATCATTTGTTTCCCATGGATTAGAATCTAACTCGCTTGTTTCGCTTCCTGTTGAAGCTATATCATTTATATCGCTAGTATTTGAAACTAAATCATTTGTTTCGCATGGATTTGAAGCTAAACCTTCTACTTCGCATTGATTTGATCCTAAGTCATGTGTTTCGAATGAATGTGAAGCTAACTCGTTTGTATCGCATGCATGTGAAGCTATATCGTTTATATCGCAAGTATTTGAAGCTAAATCATTCGTTTCGCATGGATCAGAAGCTAACTGGCTTGTTTCGCTTCCTGTTGAAGCTTAATCATTTATATCGCTAGTATTTGAAGTTAAATCATTTTTTTTACCTGGATTTGAAGCTAAACCTTCTACTTCGTGTTCCTTTGAAGACAAATCATGTGTTTCGCATGGATTTGAAGCTAACTCGCTTGTTTCGCTTCCAGTTGAAGCTATATCATTCATATCGCTAGTATTTGAAGCTGAATCATTTGTTTCGCATGGATTTGAAGTTGAACCATCTACTAGGCATTGAGTTGAAGCTAAATCATGTGTTTCGAATGACTGTGAAGCTAACTCGTTTGTTTCGCTTGGGTTTGAAGGAATATCGTTTATATCGCAAGTATTTGAAGCTAAATCACTTGTTTCGCATGGATTAGAAGCTAACTCGCTTGTTTCGCTCCCAGTTGAAGCTATATCATTCATATCGCTAGTATTTGAAGCTAAATCATTCATTTCGCATGCATTTGAAGCTAAATCTTCTACTTCGCATTGATTTGAAGATAAATCATGTGTTTCGCATGGATTTGAATCTAACTCGATTGTTTCGCATGCAGTTGATGCTAAATCATTTATATCGCAAGTATTTGAAGCTAAATCATTTGTTTCGAATGGATTTGAAGCTAAACCTTCTTCTTCGCATTGATTTGAAGCTAAATCATGTGTTCCGAATGAATGTGAAGCTAACTCTTTGTTTGGCATGCATTTGAAGCTATATCGTTTATATCGCAAGTATTTAAAGCTAAATCTTTTTTTTCGCATGGATTAGAAGCTAACTCGCTTGTATCGCTTCCAATTGAAGCTAAATCATTTATATCGCAAGTATTTGAAGCTAAATCATTTTTTCGCATGGATTTGAAGCTAAACCTTCTACTTCGCGTTGCTTAGTAGATAAATCATGTGTTTCGCATGGATTTGAATCTAACTCGAATGTTTCGCATGCAGTTGAAGCTAAATCATTTATAACGCAAGTATTTGAAGCTAAATCATTTATTTCGCATGCATTTGAAGCTAAATCTTCTACTTCGTATTGATTTGAAGATAAATCATGTGTTTCGCATGGATTTGAATCTAACTCGATTGTTTCGCATGCAGTTGATGCTAAATCATTTATATCGCTAGTACTTGAAGGTAAATCATTTGTTTCGCATGGATTTGAAGCTAAACCTTCTACATCGCGTTGCTTTGAAGATAAATCATGTGTTTCGAATGAATGTGAAGCTAACTCGTTTGTCTCGCTTTCAGTTGAAGCTAAATCATTTGTATCGCAAGTATTTGAAGCTGAATAATTTGTTTCTCATGGATTTGAAGCTAAACCTTCTACTTCGCAATGCATGGAAGATAAATAATGTGTTTTGCGTGGATTTGAAGCTATCTCGTTTGTGTCGCATGCAGTTGAATCTAAATCATTTATATCGCAAGTATTTGAAGCTATATTATTTGTTTCGTTTGGATTTGAAGCTAAACCTTCTACTTCGCATTGAATTGAAGCTAAATCATCTGTTTCGAATGAATGTGAAGCTAACTCGTTTGTTTCGCATGCATTTGAAGCTATATCGTTTATATCGCAAGTACTTGAAACTAAATCATTCGTTTCGCATGGATTCGAAGCTAAACCTTCTACTTCGCATTGATTTGATACTAAGTCATGTGTTTCGAATGAATGTGAAGCTAACTCGTTTGTATCGCATGCATTTGAAGCTATATCGTTTATATCGCAAGTATTTGAAGCTAAATCATTCGTTTCGCATGGATTAGAAGCTAACTCGATTGTTTCGCTTCCAGTTGAAGCTATATCATTTATATCGCTAGTATTTGAAGTTAAATCATTTGTTTCGCATTGATTTGAAGCCAAACCTTTTCTCTCGCATTGATTTGAAGCTAAATCATGTGTTTCGCGTGGATTTGAATCTAACTCGATTGTATCGCTTCCAGTTGAAGCTAAATCATTTATATCGCAAGTATTTGAAGCTAAATCATTTGTTTCGCATTGGTTTGAAGCCAAAGCTTTTCTCTCGCATTGATTTGAAGCTAAATCATGTGTTTCGCATGATTGTGAAGCTAACTCGATTGTCTCGCTTTCAGTTGAAGCTAAATCATTTGTATCGCAAGTATTTGAAGCTAAATCATTTGTTTCTCATGGATTTGAAGCTAAACCTTCTACTTCGCAATGCATGGAAGATAAATAATGTGTTTTGCGTGGATTTGAAGCTATCTCGTTTGTGTCGCATGCAGTTGAATCTAAATCTTTTATATCGCAAGTATTTGAAGCTATATTATTTGTTTCGTTTGGATTTGAAGCTAAACCTTCTACTTCGCATTGAATTGAAGCTTAATCATGTGTTTCGAATGAATGTGAAGCTAACTCGTTTGTTTCGCATGCATTTGAAGCTATATCGTTTATATCGCAAGTACTTGAAGCTGAATCATTTGTTTCGCATGGATTTGAAGCTAACTCGCATGTTTCGGTTCCAGTTAAAGCTAAATCATTTATATCGCAAGTATTTGAAGCTAAATCATTTGTTTCGCATGGATTTGAAGCTAAACCTTCTACTTCGCGTTGCTTAGAAGATAAATCATGTGTTTCGCATGGATTTGAATCTAACTCGAATGTTTCGCATGCAGTTGAAGCTAAATCATTTATAACGCAAGTATTTGAAGCTAAATCATTTATTTCGCATGCATTTGAAGCTAAATCTTCTACTTCGTATTGATTTGAAGATAAATCATGTGTTTCGCATGGATTTGAATCTAACTCGATTGTTTCGCATGCAGTTGATGCTAAATCATTTATATCGCAAGTATTTGAAGCTAAATCATTTGTTTCGAATGGATTTGGAGCTAACCTTCTACTTCGCGTTGCTTTGAAGATAAATCATGTGTTTCGCATGGATTTGAAGCTAACTCGCTTGTTCCACTTCCAGTTGAATCTAAATCATTTATATCGCAAGTATTTGATCTAAATCTTTTTTTCGCATGGATTAGAAGCTAACTCGCTCGTTTCGCTTCCAGATGAAGCTAAATCATTTATATCGCTAGTACTTGAAGGTAAATCATTTGTTTCGCATGGATTGGAAGCTAAACCTTCTACTTCGCATGGATTTGAAGATAAATCATGTGTTTCGAATGACTGTGAAGCTAACTCGTTTGTTTCGCATGCATTTGAAGCTATAACGTTTATATCGCAAGTATTTGAAGCTAAATCATTTGTTTCGCATGGATTTGAAGCTAAAACTTTTACTCGGCATTGATTTAAATCTAAATCTCGTTTTTCGCATTGATTTGAATCTAGCTTGTTTGTTTCGTATGCAGTTGAATCTAAATCAATTATATCGCAAGTATTTGAAGCAAAATCATTTGTTTCGCATGGATTTGAAGCTAAACCTTCTACATCGCGTTGCTTTGAAGATAAATCATGTGTTTCGAATGAATGTGAAGCTAACTCGTTTGTCTCGCTTTCAGTTGAAGCTAAATCATTTGTATCGCAAGTATTTGAAGCTAAATAATTTGTTTCTCATGGATTTGAAGCTAAACCTTCTACTTCGCAATGCATGGAAGATAAATAATGTGTTTTGCGTGGATTTGAAGCTATCTCGTTTGTGTCGCATGCAGTTGAATCTAAATCATTTATATCGCAAGTATTTGAAGCTATATTATTTGTTTCGTTTGGATTTGAAGCTAAACCTTCTACTTCGCATTGAATTGAAGCTAAATCATGTGTTTCGAATGAATGTGAAGCTAACTCGTTTGTTTCGCATGCATTTGAAGCTATATCGTTTATATCGCAAGTACTTGAAACTAAATCATTCGTTTCGCATGGATTCGAAGCTAAACCTTCTACTTCGCATTGATTTGATACTAAGTCATGTGTTTCGAATGAATGTGAAGCTAGCTCGTTTGTATCGCATGCATTTGAAGCTATATCGTTTATATCGCAAGTATTTGAAGCTAAATCATTCGTTTCGCATGGATTAGAAGCTAACTCGATTGTTTCGCTTCCAGTTGAAGCTATATCATTTATATCGCTAGTATTTGAAGTTAAATCATTTGTTTCGCATTGATTTGAAGCCAAACCTTTTCTCTCGCATTGATTTGAAGCTAAATCATGTGTTTCGCGTGGATTTGAATCTAACTCGATTGTATCGCTTCCAGTTGAAGCTAAATCATTTATATCGCAAGTATTTGAAGCTAAATCATTTGTTTCGCATTGGTTTGAAGCCAAAGCTTTTCTCTCGCATTGATTTGAAGCTAAATCATGTGTTTCGCATGATTGTGAAGCTAACTCGATTGTCTCGCTTTCAGTTGAAGCTAAATCATTTGTATCGCAAGTATTTGAAGCTAAATCATTTGTTTCTCATGGATTTGAAGCTAAACCTTCTACTTCGCAATGCATGGAAGATAAATAATGTGTTTTGCGTGGATTTGAAGCTATCTCGTTTGTGTCGCATGCAGTTGAATCTAAATCTTTTATATCGCAAGTATTTGAAGCTATATTATTTGTTTCGTTTGGATTTGAAGCTAAACCTTCTACTTCGCATTGAATTGAAGCTTAATCATGTGTTTCGAATGAATGTGAAGCTAACTCGTTTGTTTCGCATGCATTTGAAGCTATATCGTTTATATCGCAAGTACTTGAAGCTGAATCATTTGTTTCGCATGGATTTGAAGCTAACTCGCATGTTTCGGTTCCAGTTAAAGCTAAATCATTTATATCGCAAGTATTTGAAGCTAAATCATTTGTTTCGCATGGATTTGAAGCTAAACCTTCTACTTCGCGTTGCTTAGAAGATAAATCATGTGTTTCGCATGGATTTGAATCTAACTCGAATGTTTCGCATGCAGTTGAAGCTAAATCATTTATAACGCAAGTATTTGAAGCTAAATCATTTATTTCGCATGCATTTGAAGCTAAATCTTCTACTTCGTATTGATTTGAAGATAAATCATGTGTTTCGCATGGATTTGAATCTAACTCGATTGTTTCGCATGCAGTTGATGCTAAATCATTTATATCGCAAGTATTTGAAGCTAAATCATTTGTTTCGAATGGATTTGGAGCTAACCTTCTACTTCGCGTTGCTTTGAAGATAAATCATGTGTTTCGCATGGATTTGAAGCTAACTCGCTTGTTCCACTTCCAGTTGAATCTAAATCATTTATATCGCAAGTATTTGATCTAAATCTTTTTTTCGCATGGATTAGAAGCTAACTCGCTCGTTTCGCTTCCAGATGAAGCTAAATCATTTATATCGCTAGTACTTGAAGGTAAATCATTTGTTTCGCATGGATTGGAAGCTAAACCTTCTACTTCGCATGGATTTGAAGATAAATCATGTGTTTCGAATGACTGTGAAGCTAACTCGTTTGTTTCGCATGCATTTGAAGCTATAACGTTTATATCGCAAGTATTTGAAGCTAAATCATTTGTTTCGCATGGATTTGAAGCTAAAACTTTTACTCGGCATTGATTTAAATCTAAATCTCGTTTTTCGCATTGATTTGAATCTAGCTTGTTTGTTTCGTATGCAGTTGAATCTAAATCAATTATATCGCAAGTATTTGAAGCAAAATCATTTGTTTCGCATGGATTTGAAGCTAAACCTTCTACATCGCGTTGCTTTGAAGATAAATCATGTGTTTCGAATGAATGTGAAGCTAACTCGTTTGTCTCGCTTTCAGTTGAAGCTAAATCATTTGTATCGCAAGTATTTGAAGCTAAATAATTTGTTTCTCATGGATTTGAAGCTAAACCTTCTACTTCGCAATGCATGGAAGATAAATAATGTGTTTTGCGTGGATTTGAAGCTATCTCGTTTGTGTCGCATGCAGTTGAATCTAAATCATTTATATCGCAAGTATTTGAAGCTATATTATTTGTTTCGTTTGGATTTGAAGCTAAACCTTCTACTTCGCATTGAATTGAAGCTAAATCATGTGTTTCGAATGAATGTGAAGCTAACTCGTTTGTTTCGCATGCATTTGAAGCTATATCGTTTATATCGCAAGTACTTGAAACTAAATCATTCGTTTCGCATGGATTCGAAGCTAAACCTTCTACTTCGCATTGATTTGATACTAAGTCATGTGTTTCGAATGAATGTGAAGCTAGCTCGTTTGTATCGCATGCATTTGAAGCTATATCGTTTATATCGCAAGTATTTGAAGCTAAATCATTCGTTTCGCATGGATTAGAAGCTAACTCGATTGTTTCGCTTCCAGTTGAAGCTATATCATTTATATCGCTAGTATTTGAAGTTAAATCATTTGTTTCGCATTGATTTGAAGCCAAAGCTTTTCTCTGGCATTGATTTGAAGCTAAATCATGTGTTTCGCGTGGATTTGAATCTAACTCGATTGTATCGCTTCCAGTTGAAGCTAAATCATTTATATCGCAAGTATTTGAAGCTAAATCATTTGTTTCGCATTGGTTTGAAGCCAAAGCTTTTCTCTCGCATTGATTTGAAGCTAAATCATGTGTTTCGCATGAATGTGAAGCTAACTCGATTGTCTCGCTTTCAGTTGAAGCTAAATCATTTGTATCGCAAGTATTTGAAGCTAAATCATTTGTTTCTCATGGATTTGAAGCTAAACCTTCTACTTCGCAATGCATGGAAGATAAATAATGTGTTTTGCGTGGATTTGAAGCTATCTCGTTTGTGTCGCATGCAGTTGAATCTAAATCTTTTATATCGCAAGTATTTGAAGCTAAACCTTCTACTTCGCATTGAATTGAAGCTAAATCATGTGTTTCGAATGAATGTGAAGCTAACTCGTTTGTTTCGCATGCATTTGAAGCTATATCGTTTATATCGCAAGTACTTGAAGCTGAATCATTTGTTTCGCATGGATTTGAAGCTAACTCGCATGTTTCGCTTCCAGTTAAAGCTAAATCATTTATATCGCAAGTATTTGAAGCTAAATCATTTGTTTCGCATGGATTTGAATCTAAACCATCTACTTCGCATTGATTAGAACCTAAGCCATATGTTTCGAATGAATGTGAAGCTAACTCGTTTGAATCGCATGCATTTGAAGCTATATCGTTTATATCGCAAGTATTTGAAGCTCAATCATTTGCCTCGCATGGATTTGTAGATAAAACTTTTACTCCGCATTGATTTAAATCTAAATCTCGTTTTTCGCATGGATTTGAATCTAACTTGTTTGTTTCGCATGCAGTTGAATCTAAATCATTTTTATCACAAGTATTTGAAGCTAAATCATTTGTTTCGAATGGATTTGAAGCCAAAGCTTTTACCTCGCAATGATTTGAAGCTAAATCATGTGTTTCGAATGAATGTGAAGCTAACTCGTTTGTTTCGCATGCATTTGAAGCATATATCGTTTATATCGCAAGTACTTGAAGCTAAATCATTTGTTTCGCATGGATTTGAAGCTAAACCTTTTACTTCTCATTGATTTGAAGCTAAATCATGTGTTTCGAAAGAATGTGAATCTAACTAGTTAGTTTCGAATGCATTTGAAGCTATATCGTTTATACCGCAAGTATTTGAAGCTAAATCATTTGCTTCGCACGGATGAGAAGACAACTCGCTTGATTCGCTTCTAGTTGAAGCTAAATCATTTATAACGCAAGTATTTGAAGCTGAATCTTTTGTTTCGCATGGATGAGAAGCTAACTCGCTTGATTCGCTTCTAGTTGAAGTTAAATCATTTATATCGCAAGTATTTGAAGCTAAATCATTTGTTTCGCATGGATTTGAAGGTAAACCTTTTACTCCGCATTGATTTGAAGCTAAATCACGTGTTTCGAATGACTGTGAAGCTAACTCGTTTGTTTCGCATGGATTTGAAGGTAAACCTTCTACCTCGCACTGATTTGAAGCTTTGTCATGTGTTTCGCATGGATTTGAATCTAACTCGATTGTTTCGCATGCAGTTGAAGCTAAATCATTTATATCGCAAGTATTTGAATCTAAATCATTTGTTTCGCATGGATTTGAAGCTAAATCTTCTACTTCGAGTAGATTTGAAGATAAATCATGTGTTTCGAATGAATGTGAGCTAACTCGTTTGTTTCGCATGCATTTGAAGCTATATCGTTTATATCGCAAGTACTTGAAGCTAAATCATTTGTTTCGCATGGATTTGATGCTAACTCGCTTGTTTCGCCTCCAGTTGAAGCTAAATCATTTATATCGCTGGTATTTGAAGCTAAATCATTTGTTTCGCATGTATTTGAAGCTAAACCTTCTACTTCTCATTGAGTTGAAGCTAAATCATGTGTTTCGAATGACTGTGAAGCTAACTCGTTTGTATCGCATGCTTTTGAAGCTATATCGTTTATATCGCAAGTATTTGAAACTAAATCAATTGTTTCCCATGGATTAGAATCTAACTCGCTTGTTTCGCTTCCAGTTGAAGCTATATCATTTATATCGCTAGTATTTGAAACTAAATCATTTGTTTCGCATGGATTTGAAGGTAAACCTTATACTCCGCATTGATTTGAAGCTAAATCACTTGTTTCGAATGACTGTGAAGCTAACTCGTTTGTTTCGCATGGATTTGAAGGTAAACCTTCTACCTCGCACTGATTTGAAGCTTTGTCATGTGTTTCGCATGGATTTGAATCTAACTCGATTGTTTCGCATGCAGTTGAAGCTAAATCATTTATATCGCATGTATTTGAAGCTAAATCATTTGTTTCGCATGGATTTGAAGCTAAATCTTCTACTTCGAGTAGATTTGAAGCTAAATCATGTGTTTCGAATGAATGTGAGCTAACTCGTTTGTTTCGCATGCATTTGAAGCTATATCGTTTATATCGCAAGTACTTGAAGCTAGATCATTTGTTTCGCATGGATTTGATGCTAACTCGCTTGTTTCGCCTCCAGTTGAAGCTAAATCATTTATATCGCTGGTATTTGAAGCTAAATCATTTGTTTCGCATGTATTTGAAGCTAAACCTTCTACTTCTCATTGAGTTGAAGCTAAATCATGTGTTTCGAATGACTGTGAAGCTAACTCGTTTGTATCGCATGCTTTTGAAGCTATATCGTTTACATCGCAAGTATTTGAAACTAAATCATTTGTTTCCCATGGATTAGAATCTAACTCGCTTGTTTCGCTTCCAGTTGAAGCTATATCATTTATATCGCTAGTATTTGAAACTAAATCATTTGTTTCGCATGGATTTGAAGCTAAACCTTCTACATCGCATTGATTTGATCCTAAGTCATGGTTTTCGAATGAATGTGAAGCTAACTCGTTTGTATCGCATGCATGTGAAGCTATATCGTTTATATCGCAAGTATTTGAAGCTAAATCATTCGTTTCGCATGGATTAGAATCTAACTCGCTTGTTTCGCTTCCTGTTGAAGCTTAATCATTTATATCGCTAGTGTTTGAAGTTAAATCATTTTTTTTACCTGGATTTGAAGCTAAAACTTCTACTCGGCATTGATTTGTATCTAAATCTCGTGTTTTGCATGGATTTGAATCTAACTTGTTTGTTTCGCATGCAGTTGAATCTAAATCATTTATATCGCAAGTATTTGAAGCAAAATCATTTGTTTCTCTTGGATTTGAACCAAACCTTCTCCTTCGCATTGATTTGAAGCTAAATCATGTGTTTCGAATGAATGTGAAGCTGACTCGTTTGTTTCTCTTGGATTTGAAGCTAAACCTTCTTCTTCGCATGGATTTGAAGCTAAACCTTCTACTTCGCGTTGCTTTGAAGATAAATCATGTGTTTCGCATGGATTTGATTCTAACTCGAATGTTTCGCATGCAGTTGAAGGTAAATCATTTATATCGCAAGTATTTGATCTAAATCTTTTTTTTCGCCTGGATTAGAAACTAACTCGCTCGTTTCGCTTCCAGATGAAGCTAAATCATTTATATCGATAGTACTTGAAGGTAAATCATTTGTTTCGCATGCATTTGAAGCTATAACGTTTATATCGCAAGTATTTGAAGCTAAATCATTTGTTTCGCATGGAATTGAAGTTAAAACATCTACTCGGCATTGATTTGAATCTAAATCTCGTGTTTTGCATGGATTTGAATCTAGCTTGTTTGTTTCGTATGCAGTTGAATCTAAATCAAATATATCGCAAGTATTTGAAGCAAAATCATTTGTTTCGCATGGGTTTGAAGCTAAACCTTCTACTTCGCATTGATTTGAAGCTAAATCATGTGTTTCGAATGAATGTGAAGCTAACTCGTTTGTTTCGCATGCTTTTGAAGCTATATCGTTTATATCGCTAGTATTTGAAACTAAATCATTCGTTTCGCATGGATTAGAAGCTAACTCGCTTGTTTCGCTTCCAGTTGAAGCTAAATCATTTATATCGATAGTATTTGAAGCTAAATCGTTTGTTTCGCATGGATTTGAAGCTAAACCTTCTACTTCGCATTGATTTGAAGCTAAATCATGTGTTTCGAATGACTGTGAACCTAACTCGTTTGTTTCGCACGCATTTGAAGCTATATCGTTTATATCGTAAATACTTGAAGATAAATCATTTGTTTCGCATGGATTACAAGCTAACTCGCTTGTTTCGCTTCCAGTTGAAGCTAAATCGTTTATAAATCTGGTATTTGAAGCTAAATCATTTGTTTCTCATGGATTTGAAGCTAAACCTTCTACTTCGCATTGATTTGAACCTAAGTCATGTGTTTCGAATGAATGTGAAGATAACTCGTTTGTATCGCATGCATTTGAAGCTATATCGTTTATATCGCAAGTATTTTTAAGCAAAATCATTTGTTTCGCTTGGATTTGAAGCTCAATCTTCTACTTCGCATTGATTTGAAGCTAAATCATGTGTTTCGAATGCACGCGAATCTAAGTTGTTTGTTTCGCATGCATTTGAATCTAAATCATTTATATCGCAAGTATTTGAAGCTAAATCATTTGTTTCGCATAGATTTGAAACCAAAGCTTTAACCTCGCATTGATTTGAACCTAAATCATGTGTTTCGCATGAATATGAAGCTAACTCTTTTGTCTCGCTTCCAGTTGAAGCTAAATCATTTATATCGCAAGTATTTGAAGCTAAATCATTTGTTTCGCATGGATTTGAAGCTAAACCTTCTACTTCGTATTCCTTTGAAGACAAATCATGTGTTTCGGATGGATTTGAAGCTAACTTGCTTGTTTCGCTTCCAGTTAAATCTAAATCATTTATATCGCAAGTATTTGATCTAAATCTTTTTTTTCGCATGGATTAGAAGCTAACTCGCTCGTTTCGCTTCCAGATGAAGCTAAATCATTTATATCGCTAGTACTTGAAGGTAAATCATTTGTTTCGCATGGATTTGAAGCTAAACCTTCTACTTCGCATGGATGTGAAGATAAATCATGTGTTTCGAATGACTGTGAAGCTAACTCGTTTGTTTCGCATGCATTTGAAGCTATAACGTTTATATCGCAAGTATTTGAAGCTAAATCATTTGTTTCGCATGGATTTGAAGCTAAAACTTTTACTCGGCATTGATTTAAATCTAAATCTCGTTTTTCGCATGGATTTGAATCTAACTTGTTTGTTTCGTATGCAGTTGAATCTAAATCATTTATATCGCAAGTATTTGAAGCAAAATCATTTGTTTCTCTTGGATTTGAACCAAACCTTCTTCTTCGCATTGATTTGAAGCTAAATCATGTGTTTCGAATGAATGTGAAGCTGACTCGTTTGTTTCTCTTGGATTTGAAGCTAAACCTTCTTCTTCGCATGGATTTGAAGCTAAACCTTCTACTTCGCGTTGCTTTGAAGATAAATCATGTGTTTCGCATGGATTTGATTCTAACTCGAATGTTTCGCATGCAGTTGAAGGTAAATCATTTATATCGCAAGTATTTGATCTAAGTATTTTTTTCGCCTGGATTAGAAACTAACTCGCTCGTTTCGCTTCCAGATGAAGCTAAATCATTTATATCGATAGTACTTGAAGGTAAATCATTTGTTTCTCATGTATTTGAAGCTAAACCTTCTACTTCGCTTGGATTTGATGATAAATCATGTGTTTCGAATGATTGTGAAGCTAACTCGTTTGTTTCGCATGCATTTGAAGCTATAACGTTTATATCGCAAGTATTTGAAGCTAAATCATTTGTTTCGCATGGAATTGAAGTTAAAACATCTACTCGGCATTGATTTGAATCTAAATCTCGTGTTTTGCATGGATTTGGATCTAGCTTGTTTGTTTCGTATGCAGTTGAATCTAAATCAAATATATCGCAAGTATTTGAAGCAAAATCATTTGTTTCGCATGGGTTTGAAGCTAAACCTTCTACTTCGCATTGATTTGAAGCTAAATCATGTGTTTCGAATGAATGTGAAGCTAACTCGTTTGTTTCGCATGCTTTTGAAGCTATATCGTTTATATCGCTAGTATTTGAAACTAAATCATTCGTTTCGCATGGATTAGAAGCTAACTCGCTTGATTCGCTTCCAGTTGAAGCTAAATCATTTATATCGATAGTATTTGAAGCTAAATCGTTTGTTTCGCATGGATTTGAAGCTAAACCTTCTACTTCGCATTGATTTGAAGCTAAATCATGTGTTTCGAATGACTGTGAACCTAACTCGTTTGTTTCGCACGCTTTTGAAGCTATATCGTTTATATCGTAAATACTTGAAGATAAATCATTTGTTTCGCATGGATTACAAGCTAACTCGCTTGTTTCGCTTCCAGTTGAAGCTAAATCGTTTATAAATCTGGTATTTGAAGCTAAATCATTTGTTTCGCATGGATTTGAAGCTAAACCTTCTACTTCGCATTGATTTGAACCTAAGTCATGTGTTTCGAATGAATGTGAAGATAACTCGTTTGTATCGCATGCATTTGAAGCTATATCGTTTATATCGCAAGTATTTTTAAGCAAAATCATTTGTTTCGCTTGGATTTGAAGCTCAATCTTCTACTTCGCATTGATTTGAAGCTAAATCATGTGTTTCGAATGCACGCGAATCTAAGTTGTTTGTTTCGCATGCATTTGAATCTAAATCATTTATATCGCAAGTATTTGAAGCTAAATCATTTGTTTCGCATAGATTTGAAACCAAAGCTTTAACCTCGCATTGATTTGAACCTAAATCATGTGTTTCGCATGAATATGAAGCTAACTCTTTTGTCTCGCTTCCAGTTGAAGCTAAATCATTTATATCGCAAGTATTTGAAGCTAAATCATTTGTTTCGCATGGATTTGAAGCTAAACCTTCTACTTCGTATTCCTTTGAAGACAAATCATGTGTTTCGGATGGATTTGAAGCTAACTTGCTTGTTTCGCTTCCAGTTAAAGCTAAATCATTTATATCGCAAGTATTTGATCTAAATCTTTTTTTTCGCATGGATTAGAAGCTAACTCGCTCGTTTCGCTTCCAGATGAAGCTAAATCATTTATATCGCTAGTACTTGAAGGTAAATCATTTGTTTCGCATGGATTTGAAGCTAAACCTTCTACTTCGCATGGATGTGAAGATAAATCATGTGTTTCGAATGACTGTGAAGCTAACTCGTTTGTTTCGCATGCATTTGAATCTAAATCATTTATATCGCAAGTATTTGAAGCAAAATCATTTGTTTCTCTTGGATTTGAACCAAACCTTCTTCTTCGCAATGATTTGAAGCTAAATCATGTGTTTCGAATGAATGTGAAGCTGACTCGTTTGTTTCTCTTGGACTTGAAGCTAAACCTTCTTCTTCGCATGGATTTGAAGCTAAACCTTCTACTTCGCGTTGCTTTGAAGATAAATCATGTGTTTCGCATGGATTTGATTCTAACTCGAATGTTTCGCATGCAGTTGAAGGTAAATCATTTATATCGCAAGTATTTGATCTAAGTCTTTTTTTCGCCTGGATTAGAAACTAACTCGCTCGTTTCGCTTCCAGATGAAGCTAAATCATTTATATCGATAGTACTTGAAGGTAAATCATTTGTTTCGCATGTATTTGAAGCTAAACCTTCTACTTCGCATGGATTTGATGATAAATCATGTGTTTCGAATGATTGTGAAGCTAACTCGTTTGTTTCGCATGCATTTGAAGCTATAACGTTTATATCGCAAGTATTTGAAGCTAAATCATTTGTTTCGCATGGATTTGTAGCTAAAAATACTACTCCGCATTGATTTAAATCAAAATCTCGTTTTTCGCATGGATTTGAATCTAGCTTGTTTGTTTCGTATGCAGTTGAATCTAAATCAAATATATCGCAAGTATTTGAAGTAAAATAATTTGTTTCGCTTGGATTTGAAGCCAAACCTTCTTCTTCGCATTGATTTGAAGCTAAATCATGTGTTACGAATGAATGTGAAGCTAACTCGTCTGTTCCGCATGCTTTTGAAGCTATATCGTTTATATCGCAAGTATTTGAAGCTAAATCATTCGTTTCGCATGGATTAGAAGCTATCTCGCTTGATTCGCTTCCAGTTGAAGCTAAATCATTTATATCGATAGTATTTGAAGCTAAATCGTTTGTTTCGCATGGATTTGAAGCTAAACCTTCTACTTCGCATTGATTTGAAGCTAAATCATGTGTTTCGAATGACTGTGAACCTAACTCGTTTGTTTCGCACGCATTTGAAGCTATATCGTTTATATCGTAAATACTTGAAGATAAATCATTTGTTTCGCATGGATTACAAGCTAACTCGCTTGTTTCGCTTCCAGTTGAAGCTAAATCGTTTATAAATCTGGTATTTGAAGCTAAATCATTTGTTTCTCATGGATTTGAAGCTAAACCTTCTTCTTCGCATTGATTTGAACCTAAGTCATGTGTTTCGAATGAATGTGAAGATAACTCGTTTGTATCGCATGCATTTGAAGCTATATCGTTTATATCGCAAGTATTTTTAAGCAAAATCATTTGTTTCGCTTGGATTTGAAGCTCAATCTTCTACTTCGCATTGATTTGAAGCTAAATCATGTGTTTCGAATGCACGCGAATCTAAGTTGTTTGTTTCGCATGCATTTGAATCTAAATCATTTATATCGCAAGTATTTGAAGCTAAATCATTTGTTTCGCATAGATTTGAAACCAAAGCTTTAACCTCGCAATGATTTGAACCTAAATCATGTGTTTCGCATGAATATGAAGCTAACTCTTTTGTCTCGCTTCCAGTTGAAGCTAAATCATTTATATCGCAAGTATTTGAAGCTAAATCATTTGTTTCGCATGGATTTGAAGCTAAACCTTCTACTTCGTATTCCTTTGAAGACAAATCATGTGTTTCGGATGGATTTGAAGCTAACTTGCTTGTTTCGCTTCCAGTTAAATCTAAATCATTTATATCGCAAGTATTTGATCTAAATCTTTTTTTTCGCATGGATTAGAAGCTAACTCGCTCGTTTCGCTTCCAGATGAAGCTAAATCATTTATATCGCTAGTACTTGAAGGTAAATCATTTGTTTCGCATGGATTTGAAGCTAAACCTTCTACTTCGCATGGATGTGAAGCTAAATCATGTGTTTCGAATGAATGTGAACCTGACTCGTTTGTTTCTCTTGGACTTGAAGCTAAACCTTCTTCTTCGCATGGATTTGAAGCTAAACCTTCTACTTCGCGTTGCTTTGAAGATAAATCATGTGTTTCGCATGGATTTGATTCTAACTCGAATGTTTCGCATGCAGTTGAAGGTAAATCATTTATATCGCAAGTATTTGATCTAAGTCTTTTTTTCGCCTGGATTAGAAACTAACTCGCTCGTTTCGCTTCCAGATGAAGCTAAATCATTTATATCGATAGTACTTGAAGGTAAATCATTTGTTTCGCATGTATTTGAAGCTAAACCTTCTACTTCGCATGGATTTGAAGATAAATCATGTGTTTCGAATGATTGTGAAGCTAACTCGTTTGTTTCGCATGCATTTGAAGCTATAACGTTTATATCGCAAGTATTTGAAGCTAAATCATTTGTTTCGCATGGAATTGAAGTTAAAACATCTACTCGGCATTGGTTTGAATCTAAATCTCGTGTTTTGCATGGATTTGAATCTAGCTTGTTTGTTTCGTACGCAGTTGAATCTAAATCAAATATATCGCAAGTATTTGAAGCAAAATCATTTGTTTCGCATGGATTTGAAGCTAAACCTTCTACTTCGCATTGATTTGAAGCTAAATCATGTGTTTCGAATGAATGTGAAGCTAACTCGTTTGTTTCGCATGCTTTTGAAGCTATATCGTTTATATCGCTAGTATTTGAAACTAAATCATTTGTTTCGCATGGATTCGAAGCTAAACCTTCTACTTCGCATTGATTTGTTCCTAAGTCATGTGTTTCGAATGAATATGAAGCTAACTCGATTGTATCACATGCATTTGAAGCTATATCGTTTATATCGCAAGTATTTGAAGCTAAATCAATTGTTTCGCATGGATTTGTAGCTAAAAATACTACTCCGCATTGATTTAAATCAAAATCTCGTTTTTCGCATGGATTTGAATCTAACTTGTTTGTTTCGCATGCAGTTGAATCTAAATCATTTATATCGCAAGTATTTGAAGTAAAATAATTTGTTTCGCTTGGATTTGAAGCCAAACCTTCTTCTTCGCATTGATTTGAAGCTAAATCATGTGTTACGAATGAATGTGAAGCTAACTCGTCTGTTCCGCATGCATTTGAAGCTATATCGTTTATATCGCAAGTATTTGAAGCTAAATCATTCGTTTCGCATGGATTAGAAGCTATCTCGCTTGATTCGCTTCCAGTTGAAGCTAAATCATTTATATCGATAGTATTTGAAGCTAAATCGTTTGTTTCGCATGGATTTGAAGCTAAACCTTCTACTTCGCATTGATTTGAAGCTAAATCATGTGTTTCGAATGCATGTGAATCTAAGTTGTTTGTTTCGCATGCATTTGAATCTAAATCATTTATATCGCAAGTATTTGAAGCTAAATCATTTGTTTCGCATAGATTTGAAACCAAAGCTTTAACCTCGCATTGATTTGAACCTAAATCATGTGTTTCGCATGAATATGAAGCTAACTCTTTTGTCTCGCTTCCAGTTGAAGCTAAATCATTTATATCGCAAGTATTTGAAGCTAAATCATTTGTTTCGCATGGATTTGAAGCTAAACCTTCTACTTCGTATTCCTTTGAAGACAAATCATGTGTTTCGGATGGATTTGAAGCTAACTCGCTTGTTTCGCTTCCAGTTAAAGCTAAATCATTTATATCGCAAGTATTTGAAGCGAAATCATTTGTTTCTCATGGATTTGAAGCTAAACCTTCTACTTCGCATTGATTTGAAGATAAATCAAGTGTTTCGAATGACTGTGAAGCTAACTCGTTTTTTTCGCATGCATTTGTAGCTATATCGTTTATATCGCAAGTATTTGAAGCTAAATCATTTGTTTCGCATGGATTTGAAGCTAAACCTTCTACTTCGTATTCCTTTGAATCTAAATCTCGTGTTTTGAATGGATTTGAAGCTAACTCGCTTGTTTCGCTTCCAGTTGAATGTAAATCATTTATATCGCAAGTATTTGAAGCAAAATCATTTGTTTCTCTTGGATTTGAAACTAAACCTTCTACTTCGCAATGCATGGAAGATAAATCATGTGTTTCGCGTCGATTTGAAGCTAACTCGTTTGTTTCGCATGGAGTTGAATCTAAATCATTTATATCGCAAGTATTTGAAGCTAAATCATTTGTTTCGCTTGGATTTGAAGCAAACTCGCATGTTTCGCTTCCAGTTGGTGCTAAATCATTTATATCGCTAGTATTTGAAGGCAAATCATTTGTTTCGCGTGGATTTTAAGCTACACCTTCTACTTCGCATTGATTTGAAGCTAAATCATGTGTTTCGAATGACTGTGAAGCTAAATCATTTGTTTCGCATGCAGTTGAATCTAAATCAATTATATCGCAAGTATTTGAAGCTAAATTATTTGTTTCGCTTGGATTTGAAGCTAAACCTTCTACTTCGCATTGATTTGAAGCTAAATCATGTGTTTGGAATGAATGTGAAGCTAACTCGTTTGTTTGGCATGCATTTGAAGCTATATCGTTTATATCGCAAGTATTTGAAGCTAAATCATTTCTTTCGCATGGATTTGAAGCTAAACTTTCTATTTCGCGTTGCTTTGAAGACAAATCATGTGTTTCGCATGGATTTGATTCTAACTCGAATGTTTCGCATGCAGATGAAGCTAAATCATTTATATCGCTAGTACTTGAAGGTAAATCATTTGTTTCGCATGGATTTGAAGCTAAACCTTCTACTTCGCATGGATTTGAAGATAAATCATGTGTTTCGAATGACTGTGAAGCTAACTCGTTTGTTTCGCATGCATTTAAAGCTATAACGTTTATATCGCAAGTATTTGAAGCTAAATCGTTTGTTTCGCATGGATTTGAAGCTAAACCTTCTACATCCCGTTGCTTTGAAGATAAATCATGTTTTTCGCATGGATTTGAGTCTAACTCGATTGTTTCGCATGCAATTGAAGCCAAATCATTTATATTGCAAGTATTCGAATGTAAATCATTTGTTTCGCATGGATTAGAAGCTAACTCGCTTGTTTCGCTTCCAATTGAAGCTATATCATTTATATCGCTAGTATTTGAAGTTAAATCATTTGTTTCGCACGGATTTGAAGCTAATCCTTCTACTTCGTATTCCTTTGAAGACAAATCATGTGTTTCGCATGGATTTGAAGCTAACTCGCTTGTTTCGCTTCCAGTTAATGCTAAATCATTTATATCGCAAGTATTTGAAGCTAAATCATTCGTTTCGCATGGATTAGAAGCTAACTCGGTTGTTTCGCTTCCAGTTGAATCTAAATCATTTATATCGCATGTATTTGAAGCTAAATCATTTGTTTCGCTTGGATTTGAAGCTAACCCTTCTACTTCGCATTGATATGAAGCTAAATCATGTGTTTCGCATGAATGTGAAGCTAACTCGTTTGTCTCGTTTCCAGTTGAAGCTAAATCATTTATATCGCAAGTATTTGATCTAAATCTTTTTTTTCGCATGGTTTAGATGCTAACTCGCATGTTTCGCTTCCAGTTGAAGCTAAATCATTTATATCGATAGTATTTGAAGTTAAATCGTTTGTTTCGCATGGATTTGAAGCTAAACCTTCTACTTCGCATTGATTTGAAGTTAAGTCATGTGTTTCGTATGACTGTGAACCTAACTCGTTTGTTTCGCACTCATTTGAAGCTATATCGTTTATATCGCAAATACTTTAAGATAAATCATTTGTTTCGCATGGATTACAAGCTAACTCGCTTGTTTCGCTTCCAGTTGAAGCTAAATCATTTATATCGCTTGTATTTGAAGGTAAATCATTTGTTTCGCATGGATTTGAAGCTAAACCGTCTTCTTCGCATTGATTTGATGCTAAATCATGTGTTTCGCATGGATTTGAATCTAACTCGAATGTTTCGCATGCAGTTGAAGCTAAATCATTTATATCGCAAGTACTTGAAGCTAAATCATTCATTTCGCATGCATTTGAAGCTAAATCTTCTACTTCGCATTGATTTGAAGATAAATCATGTGTTTCGCATGGATTTGAATCTAACTCGATTGTTTCGCATGCAGTTGATGCTAAATCATTTATATCGCAAGTATTTGAAGCTAAATCATTTGTTTCGAATGGATTTGAAGCTAAACCTTCTTCTTCGCATTGATTTGAATCTAAATCATGTGTTTCGAATGAATGTGAAGCTAACTCTTTGTTTGGCATGCATTTGAAGTTATATCGTTTATATCGCAAGTATTTAAAGCTAAATCTTTTTTTTCGCATGGATTAGAAGCTAACTCGCTTGTATCGCTTCCAATTGAAGCTAAATCATTTATATCGCAAGTATTTGAAGCTAAATCATTTTTTCGCATGGATTTGAAGCTAAACCTTCTACTTCGCGTTGCTTTGTAGATAAATCATGTGTTTCGCATGGATTTGAATCTAACTCGAATGTTTCGCATGCAGTTGAAGTTAAATCATTTCTAACGCAAGTATTTGAAGCTAAATCATTTATTTCGCATGCATTTGAAGCTAAATCTTCTACTTCGTATTGATTTGAAGATAAATCATGTGTTTCGCATGGATTTGAATCTAACTCGATTGTTTCGCATGCAGTTGATGCTAAATCATTTATATCGCAAGTATTTGAAGCTAAATCATTTGTTTCGAATGGATTTGGAGCTAACCTTCTACTTCGCGTTAGTTTGAAGATAAATCATGTGTTTCGCATGGATTTGAAGCTAAACCTTCTACTTCGCATGGATTTGAAGATAAATCATGTGTTTCGAATGACTGTGATGCTAACTCGTTTGTTTCGCATGCATTTAAAGCTATAACGTTTATATCGCAAGTATTTGAAGCTAAATCGTTTGTTTCGCATGGATTTGAAGCTAAACCTTCTACATCGCGTTGCTTTGAAGATAAATCATGTTTTTCGCATGGATTTGAGTCTAACTCGATTGTTTCGCATGCAATTGAAGCCAAATCATTTATATTGCAAGTATTCGAATGTAAATCATTTGTTTCGCATGGATTAGAAGCTAACTCGCTTGTTTCGCTTCCAATTGAAGCTATATCATTTATATCGCTAGTATTTGAAGTTAAATCATTTGTTTCGCATGGATTTGAAGGTAATCCTTCTACTTCGTATTCCTTTGAAGACAAATCATGTGTTTCGCATGGATTTGAAGTTAACTCGCTTGTTTCGCTTCCAGTTAATGCTAAATCATTTATATCGCAAGTATTTGAAGCTAAATCATTCGTTTCGCATGGATTAGAAGCTAACTCGGTTGTTTCGCTTCCAGTTGAATCTAAATCATTTATATCGCATGTATTTGAAGCTAAATCATTTGTTTCGCTTGGATTTGAAGCTAACCCTTCTACTTCGCATTGATATGAAGCTAAATCATGTGTTTCGCATGAATGTGAAGCTAACTCGTTTGTCTCGCTTCCAGTTGAAGCTAAATCATTTATATCGCAAGTATTTGATCTAAATCTTTTTTTTCGCATGGTTTAGATGCTAACTCGCATGTTTCGCTTCCAGTTGAAGCTAAATCATTTATATCGATAGTATTTGAAGTTAAATCGTTTGTTTCGCATGGATTTGAAGCTAAACCTTCTACTTCGCATTGATTTGAAGTTAAATCATGTGTTTCGTATGACTGTGAACCTAACTCGTTTGTTTCGCACTCATTTGAAGCTATATCGTTTATATCGCAAATACTTTAAGATAAATCATTTGTTTCGCATGGATTACAAGCTAACTCGCTTGTTTCGCTTCCAGTTGAAGCTAAATCATTTATATCGCTTGTATTTGAAGGTAAATCATTTGTTTCGCATGGATTTGAAGCTAAACCGTCTTCTTCGCATTGATTTGATGCTAAATCATGTGTTTCGCATGGATTTGAATCTAACTCGAATGTTTCGCATGCAGTTGAAGCTAAATCATTTATATCGCAAGTATTTGAAGCTAAATCATTCATTTCGCATGCATTTGAAGCTAAATCTTCTACTTCGCATTGATTTGAAGATAAATCATGTGTTTCGCATGGATTTGAATCTAACTCGATTGTTTCGCATGCAGTTGATGCTAAATCATTTATATCGCAAGTATTTGAAGCTAAATCATTTGTTTCGAATGGATTTGAAGCTAAACCTTCTTCTTCGCATTGATTTGAATCTAAATCATGTGTTTCGAATGAATGTGAAGCTAACTCTTTGTTTGGCATGCATTTGAAGTTATATTGTTTATATCGCAAGTATTTAAAGCTAAATCTTTTTTTTCGCATGGATTAGAAGCTAACTCGCTTGTATCGCTTCCAATTGAAGCTAAATCATTTATATCGCAAGTATTTGAAGCTAAATCATTTTTTCGCATGGATTTGAAGCTAAACCTTCTACTTCGCGTTGCTTTGTAGATAAATCATGTGTTTCGCATGGATTTGAATCTAACTCGAATGTTTCGCATGCAGTTGAAGTTAAATCATTTATAACGCAAGTATTTGAAGCTAAATCATTTATTTCGCATGCATTTGAAGCTAAATCTTCTACTTCGTATTGATTTGAAGATAAATCATGTGTTTCGCATGGATTTGAATCTAACTCGATTGTTTCGCATGCAGTTGATGCTAAATCATTTATATCGCAAGTATTTGAAGCTAAATCATTTGTTTCGAATGGATTTGGAGCTAACCTTCTACTTCGCGTTGCTTTGAAGATAAATCATGTGTTTCGCATGGATTTGAAGCTAAACCTTCTACTTCGCATGGATTTGAAGATAAATCATGTGTTTCGAATGACTGTGATGCTAACTCGTTTGTTTCGCATGCATTTAAAGCTATAACGTTTATATCGCAAGTATTTGAAGCTAAATCGTTTGTTTCGCATGGATTTGAAGCTAAACCTTCTACATCGCGTTGCTTTGAAGATAAATCATGTTTTTCGCATGGATTTGAGTCTAACTCGATTGTTTCGCATGCAATTGAAGCCAAATCATTTATATTGCAAGTATTCGAATGTAAATCATTTGTTTCGCATGGATTAGAAGCTAACTCGCTTGTTTCGCTTCCAATTGAAGCTATATCATTTATATCGCTAGTATTTGAAGTTAAATCATTTGTTTCGCATGGATTTGAAGCTAATCCTTCTACTTCGTATTCCTTTGAAGACAAATCATGTGTTTCGCATGGATTTGAAGCTAACTCGCTTGTTTCGCTTCCAGTTAATGCTAAATCATTTATATCGCAAGTATTTGAAGCTAAATCATTCGTTTCGCATGGATTAGAAGCTAACTCGGTTGTTTCGTTTCCAGTTGAATCTAAATCATTTATATCGCATGTATTTGAAGCTAAATCATTTGTTTCGCTTGGATTTGAAGCTAACCCTTCTACTTCGCATTGATATGAAGCTAAATCATGTGTTTCGCATGAATGTGAAGCTAACTCGTTTGTCTCGCTTCCAGTTGAAGCTAAATCATTTATATCGCAAGTATTTGATCTAAATCTTTTTTTTCGCATGGTTTAGATGCTAACTCGCATGTTTCGCTTCCAGTTGAAGCTAAATCATTTATATCGATAGTATTTGAAGTTAAATCGTTTGTTTCGCATGGATTTGAAGCTAAACCTTCTACTTCGCATTGATTTGAAGTTAAATCATTTGTTTCGTATGACTGTGAACCTAACTCGTTTGTTTCGCACGCATTTGAAGCTATATCGTTTATATCGCAAATACTTTAAGATAAATCATTTGTTTCGCATGGATTACAAGCTAACTCGCTTGTTTCGCTTCCTGTTGAAGCTAAATCATTTATATCGCTTGTATTTGAAGGTAAATCATTTGTTTCGCATGGATTTGTAGCTAAACCTTCTTCTTCGCATTGATTTGATGCTAAATCATGTGTTTCGCATGGATTTGAATCTAACTCGAATGTTTCGCATGCAGTTGAAGCTAAATCATTTATATCGCAAGTATTTGAAGCTAAATCATTCATTTCGCATGCATTTGAAGCTAAATCTTCTACTTCGCATTGATTTGAAGATAAATCATGTGTTTCGCATGGATTTGAATCTAACTCGATTGTTTCGCATGCAGTTGATGCTAAATCATTTATATCGCAAGTATTTGAAGCTAAATCATTTGTTTCGAATGGATTTGAAGCTAAACCTTCTTCTCGCATTGATTTGAATCTAAATCATGTGTTTCGAATGAATGTGAAGCTAACTCTTTGTTTGGCATGCATTTGAAGCTATATCGTTTATATCGCAAGTATTTAAAGCTAAATCTTTTTTTTCGCATGGATTAGAAGCTAACTTGCTTGTATCGCTTCCAATTGAAGCTAAATCATTTATATCGCAAGTATTTGAAGCTAAATCATTTTTTCGCATGGATTTGAAGCTAAACCTTCTACTTCGCGTTGCTTTGTAGATAAATCATGTGTTTCGCATGGATTTGAATCTAACTCGAATGTTTCGCATGCAGTTGAAGTTAAATCATTTATAACGCAAGTATTTGAAGCTAAATCATTTATTTCGCATGCATTTGAAGCAAAATCTTCTACTTCGTATTGATTTGAAGATAAATCATGTGTTTCGCATGGATTTGAATCTAACTCGATTGTTTCGCATGCAGTTGATGCTAAATCATTTATATCGCAAGTATTTGAAGCTAAATCATTTGTTTCGAATGGATTTGGAGCTAACCTTCTACTTCGCGTTGCTTTGAAGATAAATCATGTGTTTCGCATGGATTTGAAGCTAACTCGCTTGTTCCACTTCCAGTTGAATCTAAATCATTTATATCGCAAGTATTTGATCTAAATCTTTTTTTTTCGCATGGATTAGAAGCTAACTCGCTCGTTTCGCTTCCAGATGAAGCTAAATCATTTATATCGCTAGTACTTGAAGGTAAATCATTTGCTTCGCATGGATTTGAAGCTAAACATTTCACTACGCATTGACTCCAAGCCAAATCATGTGTTTCGTATGCATTGGACGCTTAATCATGTTTTTCATGTAGAATTTAATCTAACTCTTTTGTTTCGCATGCAGTTGAAGCTAAATCATTTATGTCGCAAGCATTTGATAATAAATCATTTGTTTCTTATAGATTTGAAGCTAAACATTCTACTCCGCATTGTTTTGAAGCTATATCATGTGTTTCGTATGCAGTTGAAGCTAAACCTTCTACTCCGCATTGATTTGAAGCTAAATCATGTGTTTCGAGTGACTGTGCAGCTAAATCATTTGTTTCGCATGGATTTGAAGCTATATCGTTTATATCGCAAATACTTTAAGATAAATCATTTGTTTCGCATGGATTACAAGCTAACTCGCTTGTTTCGCTTCCAGTTGAAGCTAAATCATTTATATCGCTTGTATTTGAAGGTAAATCATTTGTTTCGCATGGATTTGAAGCTAAACCTTCTTCTTCGCATTGATTTGATGCTAAATCATGTGTTTCGCATGGATTTGAATCTAACTCGAATGTTTCGCATGCAGTTGAAGCTAAATCATTTATATCGCAAGTATTTGAAGCTAAATCATTCATTTCGCATGCATTTGAAGCTAAATCTTCTACTTCGCATTGATTTGAAGATAAATCATGTGTTTCGCATGGATTTGAATCTAACTCGATTGTTTCGCATGCAGTTGATGCTAAATCATTTATATCGCAAGTATTTGAAGCTAAATCATTTGTTTCGAATGGATTTGAAGCTAAACCTTCTTCTTCGCATTGATTTGAATCTAAATCATGTGTTTCGAATGAATGTGAAGCTAACTCTTTGTTTGGCATGCATTTGAAGCTATATCGTTTATATCGCAAGTATTTAAAGCTAAATCTTTTTTTTCGCATGGATTAGAAGCTAACTCGCTTGTATCGCTTCCAATTGAAGCTAAATCATTTGTATCGATAGTATTTGAAGTTAAGTCGTTTGTTTCGCATGGATTTGAAGCTAAACCTTCTACTTCGCATTGATTTGAAGTTAAATCATGTGTTTCGTATGACTGTGAACCTAACTCGTTTGTTTCGCACGCATTTGAAGCTATATCGTTTATATCGCAAATACTTTAAGATAAATCATTTGTTTCGCATTGATTACAAGCTAACTCGCTTGTTTCGCTTCCAGTTGAAGCTAAATCATTTATATCGCTTGTATTTGAAGGTAAATCATTTGTTTCGCATGGATTTGAAGCTAAAACTTCTACTCGGCATTGATTTGAATCTAAATCTAGTGTTTTGCATGGATTTGAATCTAACTTGTTTGTTTCGCATGCAGTTGAATCTAAATCATTTATATCGCAAGAATTTGAAGCAAAATCATTTGTTTCTCTTATATTTGAAGCTAAACCTTCTTCTACGCATTGATTTGAAGCTAAATCATGTGTTTGGAATGAATGTGAAGCTAACTCGTTTGTTTGGCATGCATTTGAAGCTATATCGTTTATATCGCAAGTATTTGAAGCTAAATCATTTCTTTCGCATGGATTTGAAGCTAAACCTTCTACTTCGCGTTGCTTTGAAGACAAATCATGTGTTTCGCATGGATTTGATTCTAACTCGAATGTTTCGCATGCAGATGAAGCTAAATCATTTATATCGCTAGTACTTGAAGGTAAATCATTTGTTTCGCATGGATTTGAAGCTAAACCTTCTACTTCGCATGGATTTGAAGATAAATCATGTGTTTCGAATGACTGTGAAGCGAACTCGTTTGTTTCGCATGCATTTAAAGCTATAACGTTTATATCGCAAGTATTTGAAGCTAAATCGTTTGTTTCGCATGGATTTGAAGCTAAACCTTCTACATCCCGTTGCTTTGAAGATAAATCATGTTTTTCGCATGGATTTGAGTCTAACTCGATTGTTTCGCATGCAATTGAAGCCAAATCATTTATATTGCAAGTATTCGAATGTAAATCATTTGTTTCGCATGGATTAGAAGCTAACTCGCTTGTTTCGCTTCCAATTGAAGCTATATCATTTATATCGCTAGTATTTGAAGTTAAATCATTTGTTTCGCATGGATTAGAAGCTAACTCGCTTGTTTCGCTTCCAATTGAAGCTATATCATTTATATCGCTAGTATTTGAAGTTAAATCATTTGTTTCGCACGGATTTGAAGCTAATCCTTCTACTTCGTATTCCTTTGAAGACAAATCATGTGTTTCGCATGGATTTGAAGCTAACTCGCTTGTTTCGCTTCCAGTTAATGCTAAATCATTTATATCGCAAGTATTTGAAGCTAAATCATTCGTTTCGCATGGATTAGAAGCTAACTCGGTTGTTTCGCTTCCAGTTGAATCTAAATCATTTATATCGCATGTATTTGAAGCTAAATCATTTGTTTCGCTTGGATTTGAAGCTAACCCTTCTACTTCGCATTGATATGAAGCTAAATCATGTGTTTCGCAAGAATGTGAAGCTAACTCGTTTGTCTCGTTTCCAATTGAAGCTAAATCATTTATATCGCAAGTATTTGATCTAAATCTTTTTTTTCGCATGGTTTAGATGCTAACTCGCATGTTTCGCTTCCAGTTGAAGCTAAATCATTTATATCGATAGTATTTGAAGTTAAATCATTTGTTTTACATGGATTTGAAGCTAAACCTTCTACTTCGTATTCCTTTGAAGACAAATCATGTGTTTCGCATGGGGTTGAATCTAAATCATTTATATCGCAAGTATTTGAAGCTAAAGCATTTGTTTCGCTTGGATTTGTAGCTAAACCTTCTTCTTCGCATTGATTTGAAGATAAATCATGTGTTTCGCATGGATTTGAATCTAACTCGATTGTTTCGCATGCAGTTGATGCTAAATCATTTATATCGCAAGTATTTGAAGCTAAATCATTTGTTTCGAATGGATTTGGAGCTAACCTTCTACTTCGCGTTGCTTTGAAGATAAATCATGTGTTTCGCATGGATTTGAAGCTAAACCTTCTACTTCGCATGGATTTGAAGATAAATCATGTGTTTCGAATGACTGTGATGCTAACTCGTTTGTTTCGCATGCATTTAAAGCTATAACGTTTATATCGCAAGTATTTGAAGCTAAATCGTTTGTTTCGCATGGATTTGAAGCTAAACCTTCTACATCGCGTTGCTTTGAAGATAAATCATGTTTTTCGCATGGATTTGAGTCTAACTCGATTGTTTCGCATGCAATTGAAGCCAAATCATTTATATTGCAAGTATTCGAATGTAAATCATTTGTTTCGCATGGATTAGAAGCTAACTCGCTTGTTTCGCTTCCAATTGAAGCTATATCATTTATATCGCTAGTATTTGAAGTTAAATCATTTGTTTCGCATGGATTTGAAGCTAATCCTTCTACTTCGTATTCCTTTGAAGACAAATCATGTGTTTCGCATGGATTTGAAGCTAACTCGCTTGTTTCGCTTCCAGTTAATGCTAAATCATTTATATCGCAAGTATTTGAAGCTAAATCATTCGTTTCGCATGGATTAGAAGCTAACTCGGTTGTTTCGCTTCCAGTTGAATCTAAATCATTTATATCGCATGCATTTGAAGCTAAATCATTTGTTTCGCTTGGATTTGAAGCTAACCCTTCTACTTCGCATTGATATGAAGCTAAATCATGTGTTTCGCATGAATGTGAAGCTAACTCGTTTGTCTCGCTTCCAGTTGAAGCTAAATCATTTATATCGCAAGTATTTTATCTAAATCTTTTTTTTCGCATGGTTTAGATGCTAACTCGCATGTTTCGCTTCCAGTTGAAGCTAAATCATTTATATCGATAGTATTTGAAGTTAAATCGTTTGTTTCGCATGGATTTGAAGCTAAACCTTCTACTTCGCATTGATTTGAAGTTAAATCATTTGTTTCGTATGACTGTGAACCTAACTCGTTTGTTTCGCACGCATTTGAAGCTATATCGTTTATATCGCAAATACTTTAACATAAATCATTTGTTTCGCATGGATTACAAGCTAACTCGCTTGTTTCGCTTCCAGTTGAAGCTAAATCATTTATATCGCTTGTATTTGAAGGTAAATCATTTGTTTCGCATGGATTTGTAGCTAAACCTTCTTCTTCGCATTGATTTGATGCTAAATCATGTGTTTCGCATGGATTTGAATCTAACTCGAATGTTTCGCATGCAGTTGAAGTTAAATCATTTATAACGCAAGTATTTGAAGCTAAATCATTTATTTCGCATGCATTTGAAGCTAAATCTTCTACTTCGTATTGATTTGAAGATAAATCATGTGTTTCGCATGGATTTGAATCTAACTCGATTGTTTCGCATGCAGTTGATGCTAAATCATTTATATCGCAAGTATTTGAAGCTAAATCATTTGTTTCGAATGGATTTGGAGCTAACCTTCTACTTCGCGTTGCTTTGAAGATAAATCATGTGTTTCGCATGGATTTGAAGCTAACTCGCTTGTTCCACTTCCAGTTGAATCTAAATCATTTATATCGCAAGTATTTGATCTAAATCTTTTTTTTTCGCATGGATTAGAAGCTAACTCGCTCGTTTCGCTTCCAGATGAAGCTAAATCATTTATATCGCTAGTACTTGAAGGTAAATCATTTGCTTCGCATGGATTTGAAGCTAAACATTTCACTACGCATTGACTCCAAGCCAAATCATGTGTTTCGTATGCATTGGACGCTTAATCATGTTTTTCATGTAGAATTTAATCTAACTCTTTTGTTTCGCATGCAGTTGAAGCTAAATCATTTATGTCGCAAGCATTTGATAATAAATCATTTGTTTCTTATAGATTTGAAGCTAAACATTCTACTCCGCATTGTTTTGAAGCTATATCATGTGTTTCGTATGCAGTTGAAGCTAAACCTTCTACTCCGCATTGATTTGAAGCTAAATCATGTGTTTCGAATGACTGTGCAGCTAAATCATTTGTTTCGCATGGATTTGAAGCTATATCGTTTATATCGCAAATACTTTAAGATAAATCATTTGTTTCGCATGGATTACAAGCTAACTCGCTTGTTTCGCTTCCAGTTGAAGCTAAATCATTTATATCGCTTGTATTTGAAGGTAAATCATTTGTTTCGCATGGATTTGAAGCTAAACCTTCTTCTTCGCATTGATTTGATGCTAAATCATGTGTTTCGCATGGATTTGAATCTAACTCGAATGTTTCGCATGCAGTTGAAGCTAAATCATTTATATCGCAAGTATTTGAAGCTAAATCATTCATTTCGCATGCATTTGAAGCTAAATCTTCTACTTCGCATTGATTTGAAGATAAATCATGTGTTTCGCATGGATTTGAATCTAACTCGATTGTTTCGCATGCAGTTGATGCTAAATCATTTATATCGCAAGTATTTGAAGCTAAATCATTTGTTTCGAATGGATTTGAAGCTAAACCTTCTTCTTCGCATTGATTTGAATCTAAATCATGTGTTTCGAATGAATGTGAAGCTAACTCTTTGTTTGGCATGCATTTGAAGCTATATCGTTTATATCGCAAGTATTTAAAGCTAAATCTTTTTTTTCGCATGGATTAGAAGCTAACTCGCTTGTATCACTTCCAATTGAAGCTAAATCATTTATATCGCAAGTATTTGAAGCTAAATCATTTTTTCGCATGGATTTGAAGCTAAACCTTCTACTTCGCGTTGCTTTGTAGATAAATCATGTGTTTCGCATGGATTTGAATCTAACTCGAATGTTTCGCATGCAGTTGAAGTTAAATCATTTATATCGCAAGTATTTGAAGCTAAATCATTTGTTTCGAATGGATTTGGAGCTAACCTTCTACTTCGCGTTGCTTTGAAGATAAATCATGTGTTTCGCATGGATTTGAAGCTAACTCGCTTGTTCCACTTCCAGTTGAATCTAAATCATTTATATCGCAAGTATTTGATCTAAATCTTTTTTTTTCGCATGGATTAGAAGCTAACTCGCTCGTTTCGCTTCCAGATGAAGCTAAATCATTTATATCGCTAGTACTTGAAGGTAAATCATTTGTTTCGCATGGATTTGAAGCTAAACCTTCTACTTCGCATGGATTTGAAGATAAATCATGTGTTTCGAATGACTGTGAAGCTAACTCGTTTGTTTCGCATGCATTTGAAGCTATAACGTTTATATAGCAAGTATTTGAAGCTAAATCGTTTGTTTCGCATGGATTTGAAGCTAAAACTTTTACTCGGCATTGATTTAAATCTAAATCTCGTTTTTCGCATTGATTTGAATCTAGCTTGTTTGTTTCGTATGCAGTTGAATCTAAATCAATTATATCGCAAGTATTTGAAGCAAAATCATTTGTTTCGCATGGATTTGAAGCTAAACCTTCTACATCGCGTTGCTTTGAAGATAAATCATGTGTTTCGCATGGATTTGAATCTAACTCGATTGTTTCGCATGCAGTTGAAGCTAAATCATTTATATTGCAAGTATTTGAAGCTAAATCATTTGTTTCGCATCGTTTTGAAGTTAAACCTTCTACTTAGCATTGATTTGAACCTAAGTCATGTGTTTCGATTGAATGTGAAGCTAACTCGTTTAATATCGCATGCATTTGAAACTATATCGTTTATATCGCAAGTATTTGATGCTAAATCATTTGTTTCGAATGGATTTGTAGCTAAAACTTCTACTCCGCATTGATTTAAATCTAAATCTCGTTTTTCGCATGGATTTGAATCTAACTTGTTTGTTTCGCATGCAGTCGAATCAGAATCATTTATATCGCAATTATTTGAATCTAAATCATTTGTTTCGCATGGATTTGAAGCTAAAACTTCTACTCGGCATTGATTTGTATCTAAATCTCGTGTTTTGCATGGATTTGAATCTAACTTGTTTGTTTCGCATGCAGTTGAATCTAAATCATTTATATCGCAAGTATTTGAAGCAAAATCATTTGTTTCTCTTGGATTTGAACCAAACCTTCTTCTTCGCATTGATTTGAAGCTAAATCATGTGTTTCGAATGAATGTGAAGCTGACTCGTTTGTTTCTCTTGGATTTGAAGCTAAACTTTCTTCTTCGCATGGATTTGAAGCTAAACCTTCTACTTCGCGTTGTTTTGAAGATAAATCATGTGTTTCGAATGATTGTGAAGCTAACTCGTTTGTTTCTCATGCATTTGAAGCTATAACGTTTATATCGCAAGTATTTGAAGCTAAATCATTTGTTTCGCATGCTTTTGAAGCTATATCGTTTATATCGCTAGTATTTGAAACTAAATCATTTGTTTCGCATGGATTCGAAGCTAAACCTTCTACTTCGCATTGATTTGTTCCTAAGTCATGTGTTTCGAATGAATATGAAGCTAACTCGATTGTATCGCATGCATTTGAAGCTATATCGTTTATATCGCAAGTATTTGAAGCTAAATCAATTGTTTCGCATGGATTTGTAGCTAAAAATACTACTCCGCATTGATTTAAATCAAAATCTCGTTTGTCGCATGGATTTGAATCTAACTTGTTTGTTTCGCATGCAGTTGAATCTAAATCATTTATATCGCACGTATTTGAAGTAAAATAATTTGTTTCGCTTGGATTTGAAGCCAAACCTTCTTCTTCGCATTGATTTGAAGCTAAATCATGTGTTACGAATGAATGTGAAGCTAACTCGTTTGTTCGCATGCATTTGAAGCTATATCGTTTATATCGCAAGTATTTGAAGCTAAATCATTCGTTTCGCATGGATTAGAAGCTAACTTGCTTGATTCGCTTCCAGTTGAAGCTAAATCATTTATATCGATAGTATTTGAAGCTGAATCATTTGTTTCGCATTGATTTGAAGGTAAACCTTCTACTCCGCATTGATTAGAAGTTACATCATGTGTTTCGGATGGGTTAGAAACTAACTCGCTTGTTTCGCTCCCAGTTGAGGCTAAATCATTTATACCGCAAGTACTTGAAACTAAATCATTTGTTTCGCTTGGATTTGAAGCCAAAGCTTTTACCTCGCATCGATTTGAAGCTAAATCATGTGTTTCGCATGAATGTGAAGCTAACTCGTTTGTCTCGCTTCCAGTTGAAGCTAAATCATTTATATCGCTAGTATTTGAAGCTAAATCAATTGTTTCGAATGGATTTGAAGTAAACCTACTACATCGCATTGATTTGAAGCTAAATAATGTGTTTCGAATGAATGTGAATCTAACTAGTTTGTTTCGCATGCATTTGAAGCTATATCGTTTATACCGCAAGTATTTGTAGCTAAATCATTTGTTTCGCATGGATGAGAAGCTAACTCGCTTGATTCGCTTCCAGTTGAAGCTAAATCATTTATATCGCAAGTATTTGAACCTGAATCATTTGTTTCGCATGGATTTGAATCTAACTTGTTTGTTTCGCATGCATTTGAAGCTATATCGTTTATATCGCAAGTATTTGAAGCTAAATCATTCGTTTCGCATGGATTAGAAGCTAACTCGCTTGTTTCGCTTCCAGTTGAAGCTTAATCATTTATATCGCTAGTATTTGAAGTTAAATCATTTGTTTTACATGGATTTGAAGCTAAACCTTCTACTTCGTATTCCTTTGAAGACAAATCATGTGTTTCGCATGGGGTTGAATCTAAATCATTTATATCGCAAGTATTTGAAGCTAAAGCATTTGTTTCGCTTGGATTTGTAGCTAAACCTTCTTCTTCGCATTGATTTGAAGCAAAATCATGTGTTTCGAATGAATGTGAAGCTAACTCGTTTGTTTCGCATGCATTTGAAGCTATATCGTTTATATCGCAAGTATTTAAAGCTAAATCATTCGTTTCGCATGGATTAGAAGCTACCTCGCTTGTTTCGCTTCCAGTTGAAGCTAAATCATTTATATCACTAGTATTTGAAATTAAATCATTTGTTTTATATTGTATTTGAAGCTAAACCTTCTACTTCGTATTCCTTTGAAGACAAATAATTTGTTTCCCATGTATTTGAAGCTAACTCGCTTGTTTCGCTTCCAGTTAAAGCTAAATCATTTATATCGCAAGTATTTGAAGCTAAATCATTTGTTTCGCTTGGATTTGAAGCTAACCCTTCTACTTCGCATTGATATGAAGCTAAATCATGTGTTTCGCATGAATGTGAAGCTAACTCGTTTGTCTCGCTTCCAGTTGAAGCTAAATCATTTATATCGCAAATATTTGATCTAAATCTTTTTTTTCGCATGGTTTAGATGCTAACTCGCATGTTTCGCTTCCAGTTGAAGCTAAATCATTTATATCGATAGTATTTGAAGTTAAATCGTTTGTTTCGCATGGATTTGAAGCTAAACCTTCTACTTCGCATTGATTTGAAGTTAAATCATGTGTTTCGTATGACTGTGAACCTAACTCGTTTGTTTCGCACGCATTTGAAACTATATCGTTTATATCGCAAATACTTTAAGATAAATCATTTGTTTCGCATGGATTACAAGCTAACTCGCTTGTTTCGCTTCCAGTTGAAGCTAAATCATTTATATCGCTTGTATTTGAAGGTAAATCATTTGTTTCGCATGGATTTGAAGCTAAAACTTCTACTCGGCATTGATTTGAATCTAAATCTAGTGTTTTGCATGGATTTGAATCTAACTTGTTTGTTTCGCATGCAGTTGAATCTAAATCATTTATATCGCAAGAATTTGAAGCACAATCATTATTTTCTCTTAAATTTGAAGCTAAACCTTCTTCTACGCATTGATTTGAAGCTAAATCATGTGTTTCGAATGAATGTGAAGCTAACTCGTTTGTTTGGCATGCATTTGAAGCTATATCGTTTATATCGCAAGTATTTGAAGCTAAATCATTTCTTTCGCATGGATTTGAATCTAAACCGTCTAGTCCGCGTGGATTTGAAGTTAAATCATGTGTTTCGCATGAGTTAGAAACTAACTCGCTTGTTTCGCTTCCAGTTGAAGCTAAATCATTTATGTCGCAAGTATTTCAAGCGAAATCATTTGTTTCGCATGGATTTGAAGATGAACCTTCTACTCCGCATTGATTTGAAGCTAAATCACGTGTTTCGAATGACTGTGAAGCTAACTCGTTTGTTTCGCACGCATTTGAAGCTATATCGTTTATATCGCAAGTACTTGAAGCTAAATCATTTGTTTCGCATGGATTACAAGCTTTCTCGCTTGTTTCGCTTCCAGTTGAAGCTAAATCATTTATATCGCTTGTATTTGAAGGTAAATCATTTGTTTCGCATGGATTTGAAGCTAAAACTTCTACTCGGCATTGATTTGAATCTAAATCTAGTGTTTTGCATGGATTTGAATCTAACGTGTTTGTTTCGCATGCAGTTGAATCTAAATCATTTATATCGCAAGAATTTGTGGCAAAATCATTTGTTTCTCTTGGATTTGAAGCTAAATCTTCTTCTACGCATTGATTTGAAGCTAAATCGTGTGTTTCGAATGACTGTGAAGCTAACTCGTTGGTCTCGCTTCCAGTTGAAGCTAAATCATTTATACCGGCAGTATTTGAAGCTAAATCAATTGTTTCGCATTGATTTGAAGCTAAACCTTCTACACCGCATTGATTAGAAGTTACATCATGTGTTTCGGATGGGTTAGAAACTAACTCGCTTGTTTCGCTCCCAGTTGAGGCTAAATCATTTATACCGCAAGTACTTGAAACTAAATCATTTGTTTCGCTTGGATTTGAAGCCAAAGCTTTTACCTCGCATCGATTTGAAGCTAAATCATGTGTTTCGCATGAATGTGAAGCTAACTCGTTTGTCTCGCTTCCAGTTGAAGCTAAATCATTTATATCGCTAGTATTTGAAGCTAAATCATTTGTTTCGCATGGATTTGAATCTAACTTGTTTGTTTCGCATGCATTTGAAGCTATATCGTTTATATCGCAAGTATTTGAAGCTAAATCATTCGTTTCGCATGGATTAGAAGCTAACTCGCTTGTTTCGCTTCCAGTTGAAGCTTAATCATTTATATCTCTAGTATTTGAAGTTAAATCATTTGTTTTACATGGATTTGAAGCTAAACCTTCTACTTCGTATTCCTTTGAAGACAAATCATGTGTTTCGCATGGGGTTGAATCTAAATCATTTATATCGCAAGTATTTGAAGCTAAAGCATTTGTTTCGCTTGGATTTGTAGCTAAACCTTCTTCTTCGCATTGATTTGAAGCTAAATCATGTGTTTCGAATGAATGTGAAGCTAACTCGTTTGTTTCGCATGCATTTGAAGCTATATCGTTTATATCGCAAGTATTTGAAGCTAAATCATTCGTTTCGCATGGATTAGAAGCTAACTCGCTTGTTTCGCTTCCAGTTGAAGCTAAATCATTTATATCACTAGTATTTGAAATTAAATCATTTGTTTTACATTGTATTTGAAGCTAAACCTTCTACTTCGTATTCCTTTGAAGACAAATCAATTGTTTCCCACGTATTTGAAGCTAACTCGCTTGTTTCGCTTCCAGTTAAAGCTAAATCATTTATATCGCAAGTATTTGAAGCTAAATCATTTGTTTCGCTTGGATTTGAAGCTAACCCTTCTACTTCGCATTGATATGAAGCTAAATCATGTGTTTCGCATGAATGTGAAGCTAACTCGTTTGTCTCGCTTCCAGTTGAAGCTAAATCATTTATATCGCAAGTATTTGATCTAAATCTTTTTTTTCGCATGGTTTAGATGCTAACTCGCATGTTTCGCTTCCAGTTGAATCTAAATCATTTATATCGATAGTATTTGAAGTTAAATCGTTTGTTTCGCATGGATTTGAAGCTAAACCTTCTACTTCGCATTGATTTGAAGTTAAATCATGTGTTTCGTATGACTGTGAACCTAACTCGTTTGTTTCGCACGCATTTGAAACTATATCGTTTATATCGCAAATACTTTAAGATAAGTCATTTGTTTCGCATGGATTACAAGCTAACTCGCTTGTTTCGCTTCCAGTTGAAGCTAAATCATTTATATCGCAAGTATTTGAACCTGAATCATTTGTTTCGCATGGATTTGAATCTAACTTGTTTGTTTCGCATGCATTTGAAGCTATATCGTTTATATCGCAAGTATTTGAAGCTAAATCATTCGTTTCGCATGGATTAGAAGCTAACTCGCTTGTTTCGCTTCCAGTTGAAGCTTAATCATTTATATCGCTAGTATTTGAAGTTAAATCATTTGTTTTACATGGATTTGAAGCTAAACCTTCTACTTCGTATTCCTTTGAAGACAAATCATGTGTTTCGCATGGGGTTGAATCTAAATCATTTATATCGCAAGTATTTGAAGCTAAAGCATTTGTTTCGCTTGGATTTGTAGCTAAACCTTCTTCTTCGCATTGATTTGAAGCTAAATCATGTGTTTCGAATGAATGTGAAGCTAACTCGTTTGTTTCGCATGCATTTGAAGCTATATCGTTTATATCGCAAGTATTTAAAGCTAAATCATTCGTTTCGCATGGATTAGAAGCTACCTCGCTTGTTTCGCTTCCAGTTGAAGCTAAATCATTTATATCACTAGTATTTGAAATTAAATCATTTGTTTTACATTGTATTTGAAGCTAACTCGCTTGTTTCGCTTCCAGTTAAAGCTAAATCATTTATATCGCAAGTATTTGAAGCTAAATCATTTGTTTCGCATCGATTTGAAGCTAAACCTTCTTCTTCGCATTGATTTGAACCTAAGTCATGTGTTTCGAATGAATGTGAAACTAACTCGTTTGTATCGCATGCATTTGAAGCTATATCGTTTATATCGCAAGTATTTGAAGCTAAATCATTTGTTTCGAATGGATTTGTAGCTAAAACTTCTACTCCGCATTGATTTGAACCTAAGTCATGTGTTTCGAATGAGTGTGAAGCTAACTCGTTTGTATCACATGCATTTGAAGCTATATCGTTTATATCCCAAGTACTTGAAGCTAAATCATGTGTTTCGCATGTATTAGAAGCTAACTCGCTTGTTTCGCTTCCAGTTGAAGCTATATCATTTATATCGCTAGTATTTGAAATTAAATCATTTGTTTCGCATGGATTTGAATCTAAACCTTCTAGTTCGTATTCCTTTGGAGACAAATCATGTGTTTCGCTTGGATTTGATGCTAAACCTTCTTCTTCGCATTGATTTGAAGCTAAATCATGTGTTTCGAATGAATGTGAAGCTAACTCGTTTGTTTCGCATGCATTTGAAGCTATATCGTTTATATCGCAAGTATTTAAAGCTAAATCATTCGTTTCGCATGGATTAGATTCTAACTCGCTTGTTTCGCTTCCAGTTAATGCTAAATCATTTATATCGCAAGTATTTGAAGCTAAATCATTTATTTCGCAAGGATTTGAAGATAAACCTTCTACTCCGCATTGATTTGAAGCTAAATCACGTGGTTCGCATGGATTTGAAGCTAAATCATTTGTTTCGCATGGATTTGAAGCTATATCGTTTATATCGCAAGTATTTAAAGCTAAATCATTCGTTTCGCATGGATTAGAAGCTACCTCGCTTGTTTCGCTTCCAGTTGAAGCTAAATCATTTATATCACTAGTATTTGAAATTAAATCATTTGTTTTACATTGTATTTGAAGCTAAACCTTCTACTTCGTATTCCTTTGAAGCTAAATCATTTGTTTCGCATGGATTTGAAGCTGAACCTTCTACTCTGCATTGATTAGAAGTTAAATCATGTGTTTCGCATTGTTTAGAAGCTAACTAGCTTGTTTCGCTTTAAGTTGAAGCTAAATCATTTATATCGCAAGTATTTGAAGCTACATCATTTATTTCGCATGGATTTGAAGATAAATCTTCTACTCCGCATTGATTTGAAGCTAAACCTACTACTTCGCATTGATTTAAATCTAAATCTCGTGTTTCGCATGGATTTGAATCTAACTCGTGTGTCATGCTTCCAGTTGAAGCTAAATAATTTATGTCGCAAGTATTTGAAGCTAAATCATTTGTTTCGCATGGATTTGAAGCTAAACATTCTACATCGCATTGATTTGAAGCTAAATCATGTGTTTCGAATGAATGTGAATCTAACTAGTTTGTTTCGCATGCATTTGAAGCAATATCGTTTATACCGCAAGTATTTGAACCTAAATCATTTGTTTCGCATGGATGAGAAGCTAACTCGCTGATTCGCTTCCAGTTGAAGCTAAATCATTTATATCGCAAGTATTTGAAGCTGAATCATTTGTTTCGCATTGATTTGAAGCTAAACCTTCTACTCCGCATTGATTAGAAGTTACATCATGTGTTTCGGATGGGTTAGAAACTAACTCGCTTGTTTCGCTCCCAGTTGAGGCTAAATCATTTATACCGCAAGTACTTGAAACTAAATCATTTGTTTCGCTTGGATTTGAAGCCAAAGATTTTACCTCGCATCGATTTGAAGCTAAATCATGTGTTTCGCATGAATGTGAAGCTAACTCGTTTGTCTCGCTTCCAGTTGAAGCTAAATCATTTATATCGCTAGTATTTGAAGCTAAATCAATTGTTTCGAATGGATTTGAAGTAAACCTACTACATCGCATTGATTTGAAGCTAAATAATGTGTTTCGAATGAATGTGAATCTACCTAGTTTGTTTCGCATGCATTTGAAGCTATATCGTTTATACCGCAAGTATTTGTAGCTAAATCATTTGTTTCGCATGGATGAGAAGCTAACTCGCTTGATTCGCTTCCAGTTGAAGCTTAATCATTTATATCGCTAGTATTTGAAGTTAAATCATTTGTTTTACATGGATTTGAAGCTAAACCTTCTACTTCGTATTCCTTTGAAGACAAATCATGTGTTTCGCATGGGGTTGAATCTAAATCATTTATATCGCAAGTATTTGAAGCTAAAGCATTTGTTTCGCTTGGATTTGTAGCTAAACCTTCTTCTTCGCATTGATTTGAAGCAAAATCATGTGTTTCGAATGAATGTGAAGCTAACTCGTTTGTTTCGCATGCATTTGAAGCTATATCGTTTATATCGCAAGTATTTAAAGCTAAATCATTCGTTTCGCATGGATTAGAAGCTACCTCGCTTGTTTCGCTTCCAGTTGAAGCTAAATCATTTATATCACTAGTATTTGAAATTAAATCATTTGTTTTATATTGTATTTGAAGCTAAACCTTCTACTTCGTATTCCTTTGAAGACAAATAATTTGTTTCCCATGTATTTGAAGCTAACTCGCTTGTTTCGCTTCCAGTTAAAGCTAAATCATTTATATCGCAAGTATTTGAAGCTAAATCATTTGTTTCGCTTGGATTTGAAGCTAACCCTTCTACTTCGCATTGATATGAAGCTAAATCATGTGTTTCGCATGAATGTGAAGCTAACTCGTTTGTCTCGCTTCCAGTTGAAGCTAAATCATTTATATCGCAAATATTTGATCTAAATCTTTTTTTTCGCATGGTTTAGATGCTAACTCGCATGTTTCGCTTCCAGTTGAAGCTAAATCATTTATATCGATAGTATTTGAAGTTAAATCGTTTGTTTCGCATGGATTTGAAGCTAAACCTTCTACTTCGCATTGATTTGAAGTTAAATCATGTGTTTCGTATGACTGTGAACCTAACTCGTTTGTTTCGCACGCATTTGAAACTATATCGTTTATATCGCAAATACTTTAAGATAAATCATTTGTTTCGCATGGATTACAAGCTAACTCGCTTGTTTCGCTTCCAGTTGAAGCTAAATCATTTATATCGCTTGTATTTGAAGGTAAATCATTTGTTTCGCATGGATTTGAAGCTAAAACTTCTACTCGGCATTGATTTGAATCTAAATCTAGTGTTTTGCATGGATTTGAATCTAACTTGTTTGTTTCGCATGCAGTTGAATCTAAATCATTTATATCGCAAGAATTTGAAGCACAATCATTATTTTCTCTTAAATTTGAAGCTAAACCTTCTTCTACGCATTGATTTGAAGCTAAATCATGTGTTTCGAATGAATGTGAAGCTAACTCGTTTGTTTGGCATGCATTTGAAGCTATATCGTTTATATCGCAAGTATTTGAAGCTAAATCATTTCTTTCGCATGGATTTGAATCTAAACCGTCTAGTCCGCGTGGATTTGAAGTTAAATCATGTGTTTCGCATGAGTTAGAAACTAACTCGCTTGTTTCGCTTCCAGTTGAAGCTAAATCATTTATGTCGCAAGTATTTCAAGCGAAATCATTTGTTTCGCATGGATTTGAAGATGAACCTTCTACTCCGCATTGATTTGAAGCTAAATCACGTGTTTCGAATGACTGTGAAGCTAACTCGTTTGTTTCGCACGCATTTGAAGCTATATCGTTTATATCGCAAGTACTTGAAGCTAAATCATTTGTTTCGCATGGATTACAAGCTTTCTCGCTTGTTTCGCTTCCAGTTGAAGCTAAATCATTTATATCGCTTGTATTTGAAGGTAAATCATTTGTTTCGCATGGATTTGAAGCTAAAACTTCTACTCGGCATTGATTTGAATCTAAATCTAGTGTTTTGCATGGATTTGAATCTAACGTGTTTGTTTCGCATGCAGTTGAATCTAAATCATTTATATCGCAAGAATTTGTGGCAAAATCATTTGTTTCTCTTGGATTTGAAGCTAAATCTTCTTCTACGCATTGATTTGAAGCTAAATCGTGTGTTTCGAATGACTGTGAAGCTAACTCGTTGGTCTCGCTTCCAGTTGAAGCTAAATCATTTATACCGGCAGTATTTGAAGCTAAATCAATTGTTTCGCATTGATTTGAAGCTAAACCTTCTACACCGCATTGATTAGAAGTTACATCATGTGTTTCGGATGGGTTAGAAACTAACTCGCTTGTTTCGCTCCCAGTTGAGGCTAAATCATTTATACCGCAAGTACTTGAAACTAAATCATTTGTTTCGCTTGGATTTGAAGCCAAAGCTTTTACCTCGCATCGATTTGAAGCTAAATCATGTGTTTCGCATGAATGTGAAGCTAACTCGTTTGTCTCGCTTCCAGTTGAAGCTAAATCATTTATATCGCTAGTATTTGAAGCTAAATCATTTGTTTCGCATGGATTTGAATCTAACTTGTTTGTTTCGCATGCATTTGAAGCTATATCGTTTATATCGCAAGTATTTGAAGCTAAATCATTCGTTTCGCATGGATTAGAAGCTAACTCGCTTGTTTCGCTTCCAGTTGAAGCTTAATCATTTATATCTCTAGTATTTGAAGTTAAATCATTTGTTTTACATGGATTTGAAGCTAAACCTTCTACTTCGTATTCCTTTGAAGACAAATCATGTGTTTCGCATGGGGTTGAATCTAAATCATTTATATCGCAAGTATTTGAAGCTAAAGCATTTGTTTCGCTTGGATTTGTAGCTAAACCTTCTTCTTCGCATTGATTTGAAGCTAAATCATGTGTTTCGAATGAATGTGAAGCTAACTCGTTTGTTTCGCATGCATTTGAAGCTATATCGTTTATATCGCAAGTATTTGAAGCTAAATCATTCGTTTCGCATGGATTAGAAGCTAACTCGCTTGTTTCGCTTCCAGTTGAAGCTAAATCATTTATATCACTAGTATTTGAAATTAAATCATTTGTTTTACATTGTATTTGAAGCTAAACCTTCTACTTCGTATTCCTTTGAAGACAAATCAATTGTTTCCCACGTATTTGAAGCTAACTCGCTTGTTTCGCTTCCAGTTAAAGCTAAATCATTTATATCGCAAGTATTTGAAGCTAAATCATTTGTTTCGCTTGGATTTGAAGCTAACCCTTCTACTTCGCATTGATATGAAGCTAAATCATGTGTTTCGCATGAATGTGAAGCTAACTCGTTTGTCTCGCTTCCAGTTGAAGCTAAATCATTTATATCGCAAGTATTTGATCTAAATCTTTTTTTTCGCATGGTTTAGATGCTAACTCGCATGTTTCGCTTCCAGTTGAATCTAAATCATTTATATCGATAGTATTTGAAGTTAAATCGTTTGTTTCGCATGGATTTGAAGCTAAACCTTCTACTTCGCATTGATTTGAAGTTAAATCATGTGTTTCGTATGACTGTGAACCTAACTCGTTTGTTTCGCACGCATTTGAAACTATATCGTTTATATCGCAAATACTTTAAGATAAGTCATTTGTTTCGCATGGATTACAAGCTAACTCGCTTGTTTCGCTTCCAGTTGAAGCTAAATCATTTATATCGCAAGTATTTGAACCTGAATCATTTGTTTCGCATGGATTTGAATCTAACTTGTTTGTTTCGCATGCATTTGAAGCTATATCGTTTATATCGCAAGTATTTGAAGCTAAATCATTCGTTTCGCATGGATTAGAAGCTAACTCGCTTGTTTCGCTTCCAGTTGAAGCTTAATCATTTATATCGCTAGTATTTGAAGTTAAATCATTTGTTTTACATGGATTTGAAGCTAAACCTTCTACTTCGTATTCCTTTGAAGACAAATCATGTGTTTCGCATGGGGTTGAATCTAAATCATTTATATCGCAAGTATTTGAAGCTAAAGCATTTGTTTCGCTTGGATTTGTAGCTAAACCTTCTTCTTCGCATTGATTTGAAGCTAAATCATGTGTTTCGAATGAATGTGAAGCTAACTCGTTTGTTTCGCATGCATTTGAAGCTATATCGTTTATATCGCAAGTATTTAAAGCTAAATCATTCGTTTCGCATGGATTAGAAGCTACCTCGCTTGTTTCGCTTCCAGTTGAAGCTAAATCATTTATATCACTAGTATTTGAAATTAAATCATTTGTTTTACATTGTATTTGAAGCTAACTCGCTTGTTTCGCTTCCAGTTAAAGCTAAATCATTTATATCGCAAGTATTTGAAGCTAAATCATTTGTTTCGCATCGATTTGAAGCTAAACCTTCTTCTTCGCATTGATTTGAACCTAAGTCATGTGTTTCGAATGAATGTGAAACTAACTCGTTTGTATCGCATGCATTTGAAGCTATATCGTTTATATCGCAAGTATTTGAAGCTAAATCATTTGTTTCGAATGGATTTGTAGCTAAAACTTCTACTCCGCATTGATTTGAACCTAAGTCATGTGTTTCGAATGAGTGTGAAGCTAACTCGTTTGTATCACATGCATTTGAAGCTATATCGTTTATATCCCAAGTACTTGAAGCTAAATCATGTGTTTCGCATGTATTAGAAGCTAACTCGCTTGTTTCGCTTCCAGTTGAAGCTATATCATTTATATCGCTAGTATTTGAAATTAAATCATTTGTTTCGCATGGATTTGAATCTAAACCTTCTAGTTCGTATTCCTTTGGAGACAAATCATGTGTTTCGCTTGGATTTGATGCTAAACCTTCTTCTTCGCATTGATTTGAAGCTAAATCATGTGTTTCGAATGAATGTGAAGCTAACTCGTTTGTTTCGCATGCATTTGAAGCTATATCGTTTATATCGCAAGTATTTAAAGCTAAATCATTCGTTTCGCATGGATTAGATTCTAACTCGCTTGTTTCGCTTCCAGTTAATGCTAAATCATTTATATCGCAAGTATTTGAAGCTAAATCATTTATTTCGCAAGGATTTGAAGATAAACCTTCTACTCCGCATTGATTTGAAGCTAAATCACGTGGTTCGCATGGATTTGAAGCTAAATCATTTGTTTCGCATGGATTTGAAGCTATATCGTTTATATCGCAAGTATTTAAAGCTAAATCATTCGTTTCGCATGGATTAGAAGCTACCTCGCTTGTTTCGCTTCCAGTTGAAGCTAAATCATTTATATCACTAGTATTTGAAATTAAATCATTTGTTTTACATTGTATTTGAAGCTAAACCTTCTACTTCGTATTCCTTTGAAGCTAAATCATTTGTTTCGCATGGATTTGAAGCTGAACCTTCTACTCTGCATTGATTAGAAGTTAAATCATGTGTTTCGCATTGTTTAGAAGCTAACTAGCTTGTTTCGCTTTAAGTTGAAGCTAAATCATTTATATCGCAAGTATTTGAAGCTACATCATTTATTTCGCATGGATTTGAAGATAAATCTTCTACTCCGCATTGATTTGAAGCTAAACCTACTACTTCGCATTGATTTAAATCTAAATCTCGTGTTTCGCATGGATTTGAATCTAACTCGTGTGTCATGCTTCCAGTTGAAGCTAAATAATTTATGTCGCAAGTATTTGAAGCTAAATCATTTGTTTCGCATGGATTTGAAGCTAAACATTCTACATCGCATTGATTTGAAGCTAAATCATGTGTTTCGAATGAATGTGAATCTAACTAGTTTGTTTCGCATGCATTTGAAGCAATATCGTTTATACCGCAAGTATTTGAACCTAAATCATTTGTTTCGCATGGATGAGAAGCTAACTCGCTGATTCGCTTCCAGTTGAAGCTAAATCATTTATATCGCAAGTATTTGAAGCTGAATCATTTGTTTCGCATTGATTTGAAGCTAAACCTTCTACTCCGCATTGATTAGAAGTTACATCATGTGTTTCGGATGGGTTAGAAACTAACTCGCTTGTTTCGCTCCCAGTTGAGGCTAAATCATTTATACCGCAAGTACTTGAAACTAAATCATTTGTTTCGCTTGGATTTGAAGCCAAAGATTTTACCTCGCATCGATTTGAAGCTAAATCATGTGTTTCGCATGAATGTGAAGCTAACTCGTTTGTCTCGCTTCCAGTTGAAGCTAAATCATTTATATCGCTAGTATTTGAAGCTAAATCAATTGTTTCGAATGGATTTGAAGTAAACCTACTACATCGCATTGATTTGAAGCTAAATAATGTGTTTCGAATGAATGTGAATCTACCTAGTTTGTTTCGCATGCATTTGAAGCTATATCGTTTATACCGCAAGTATTTGTAGCTAAATCATTTGTTTCGCATGGATGAGAAGCTAACTCGCTTGATTCGCTTCCAGTTGAAGCTAAATCATTTATATCGCAAGTATTTGAACCTGAATCATTTGTTTCGCATGGATTTGAATCTAACTTGTTTGTTTCGCATGCATTTGAAGCTATATCGTTTATATCGCAAGTATTTGAAGCTAAATCATTCGTTTCGCATGGATTAGAAGCTAACTCGCTTGTTTCGCTTCCAGTTGAAGCTTAATCATTTATATCGCTAGTATTTGAAGTTAAATCATTTGTTTTACATGGATTTGAAGCTAAACCTTCTACTTCGTATTCCTTTGAAGACAAATCATGTGTTTCGCATGGGGTTGAATCTAAATCATTTATATCGCAAGTATTTGAAGCTAAAGCATTTGTTTCGCTTGGATTTGTAGCTAAACCTTCTTCTTCGCATTGATTTGAAGCTAAATCATGTGTTTCGAATGAATGTGAAGCTAACTCGTTTGTTTCGCATGCATTTGAAGCTATATCGTTTATATCGCAAGTATTTGAAGCTAAATCATTCGTTTCGCATGGATTAGAAGCTAACTCGCTTGTTTCGCTTCCAGTTGAAGCTTAATCATTTATATCGCTAGTATTTGAAGTTAAATCATTTGTTTTACATGGATTTGAAGCTAAACCTTCTACTTCGTATTCCTTTGAAGACAAATCATGTGTTTCGCATGGGGTTGAATCTAAATCATTTATATCGCAAGTATTTGAAGCTAAAGCATTTGTTTCGCTTGGATTTGTAGCTAAACCTTCTTCTTCGCATTGATTTGAAGCTAAATCATGTGTTTCGAATGAATGTGAAGCTAACTCGTTTGTTTCGCATGCATTTGAAGCTATATCGTTTATATCGCAAGTATTTGAAGCTAAATCATTCGTTTCGCATGGATTAGAAGCTAACTCGCTTGTTTCGCTTCCAGTTGAAGCTTAATCATTTATATCGCTAGTATTTGAAGTTAAATCATTTGTTTTACATGGATTTGAAGCTAAACCTTCTACTTCGTATTCCTTTGAAGACAAATCATGTGTTTCGCATGGGGTTGAATCTAAATCATTTATATCGCAAGTATTTGAAGCTAAAGCATTTGTTTCGCCTGGATTTGTAGCTAAACCTTCTTCTTCGCATTGATTTGAAGCTAAATCATGTGTTTCGAATGAATGTGAAGCTAACTCGTTTGTTTCGCATGCATTTGAAGCTATATCGTTTATATCGCAAGTATTTAAAGCTAAATCATTCGTTTCGCATGGATTAGAAGCTACCTCGCTTGTTTCGCTTCCAGTTGAAGCTAAATCATTTATATCACTAGTATTTGAAATTAAATCATTTGTTTTACATTGTATTTGAAGCTAAACCTTCTACTTCGTATTCCTTTGAAGACAAATCATTTGTTTCCCATGTATTTGAAGCTAACTCGCTTGTTTCGCTTCCAGTTAAAGCTAAATCATTTATATCGCAAGTATTTGAAGCTAAATCATTTGTTTCGCATCGATTTGAAGCTAAACCTTCTTCTTCGCATTGATTTGAACCTAAGTCATGTGTTTCGAATGAATGTGAAACTAACTCGTTTGTATCGCATGCATTTGAAGCTATATCGTTTATATCGCAAGTATTTGAAGCTAAATCATTTGTTTCGAATGGATTTGTAGCTAAAACTTCTACTCCGCATTGATTTAAATCTAAATCTCGTTTTTCGCGTTAATTTGTATCTAACTTGTTTGTTTCGCATGCAGTTGATTCTAAATCATTTATATCCCAAGTATTTGAAGCAAAATCATTTGTTTCGCTTGGATTTGATGCTAAACCTTCTTCTTCGCATTGATTTGAAGCTAAATCACGTGTTTCGAATGAATGTGATGCTAACTCGTTTGTTTCGCATGCATTTGAAGCTATATCGTTTATATCGCAAGTTTTTGAAGCTAAATCATTCGTTTCGCATGGATTAGAAGCTAACTCGGTTGTTTCGCTTCCAGTTGAATCTAAATCATTTATATCGCATGTATTTGAAGCTAAATCATTTGTTTCGCTTGGATTTGAAGCTAACCCTTCTACTTCGCATTGATATGAAGCTAAATCATGTGTTTCGCATGAATGTGAAGCTAACTCGTTTGTCTCGCTTCCAGTTGAAGCTAAATCATTTATATCGCAAGTATTTGATCTAAATCTTTTTTTTCGCATGGTTTAGATGCTAACTCGCATGTTTCGCTTCCAGTTGAAGCTAAATCATTTATATCGATAGTATTTGAAGTTAAATCGTTTGTTTCGCATGGATTTGAAGCTAAAACTTCTACTCGGCATTGATTTGAATCTAAATCTAGTGTTTTGCATGCATTTGAATCTAACTTGTTTGTTTCGCATGCAGTTGAATCTAAATCATTTATATCGCAAGAATTTGAAGCAAAATCATTTGTTTCTCTTGGATTTGAAGCTAAACCTTCTTCTACGCATTGATTTGAAGCTAAATCATGTGTTTCGAATGAATGTGAAGCTAACTCGTTTGTTTGGCATGCATTTGAAGCTATATCGTTTATATCGCAAGTATTTGAAGCTAAATCTTTTCTTTCGCATGGATTTGAAGCTAAACCGTCTAGACCGCGTGGATTTGAAGTTAAATCATGTGTTTCGCATGAGTTAGAAACTAACTCGCTTGTTTCGCTTCCAGTTGAAGCTAAATCATTTATGTCGCAAGTATTTCAAGCGAAATCATTTGTTTCGCATGGATTTGAAGATGAACCTTCTACTCCGCATTGATTTGAAGCTAAAGCACGTGTTTCGAATGACTGTGAAGCTAACTCGTTTGTTTCGCACGCATTTGAAGCTATATCGTTTATATCGCAAGTATTTAAAGCTAAATCATTTGTTTCGCATGGATTACAAGCTAACTCGCTTGTTTCGCTTCCAGTTGAAGCTAAATCATTTATATCGCTTGTATTTGAAGGTAAATCATTTGTTTCGCATGGATTTGAAGCTAAAACTTCTACTCGGCATTGATTTGAATCTGAATCTAGTGTTTTGCATGGATTTGAATCTAACTTGTTTGTTTCGCATGCAGTTGAATCTAAATCATTTATATCGCAAGAATTTGAGGCAAAATCATTTGTTTCTCTTGGATTTGAAGCTAAACCTTCTTCTACGCATTGATTTGAAGCTAAATCATGTGTTTCGAATGAATGTGAAGCTAACTCGTTTGTTTGGCATGCATTTGAAGCTATATCGTTTATATCGCAAGTATTTGGAGCTAAATCATTTCTTTCGCATGGATTTGAAGCTAAACCTTCTACTCCGCGTGGATTTGAAGTTAAATCATGTGTTTCGCATGGGTTAGAAACTAACTCGCTTTTATCGCTTCCAGTTGAAGCTAAATCATATATGTCGCATGTATTTGAAGCTAAATCATTTGCTTCGCATGGATTTCAAGCTAAACCTTCTACTTCGTATTCCTTTGAAGACAAATCATGTGTTTCGGATGGATTTGAAGCTAACTCGCTTGTTTCGCTTCCAGTTAAAGCAAAACCATTTATATCGCAAGAATTTAAAGCTAAATCATTTGTTTCGCATGGATTTGAAGCTAAACCATCTACTTCGCATTGATTTGAACCTAAGTCATGTGTTTCGAATGAGTGTGAAGCTAACTCGTTTGTATCACATGCATTTGAAGCTATATCGTTTATATCCCAAGTACTTGAAGCTAAATCATATGTTTCGCATGTATTAGAAGCTAACTCGCTTGTTTCGCTTCCAGTTGAAGCTATATCATTTATATCGCTAGTATTTGAAATTAAATCATTTGTTTCTCATGGATTTGAATCTAAACCTTCTAGTTCGTATTCCTTTGGAAACAAATCATGTGTTTCGCTTGGATTTGATGCTAAACCTTCTTCTTCGCATTGATTTGAAGCTAAATCATGTGTTTCGAATGAATGTGAAGCTAACTCGTTTGTTTCGCATGCATTTGAAGCTATATCGTTTATATCGCAAGTATTTAAAGCTAAATCATTCGTTTCGCATGGATTAGAATCTAACTCGCTTGCTTCGCTTCCAGTTAATGCTAAATCATTTATATCGCAAGTATTTGAAGCTAAATCATTTATTTCGCAAGGATTTGAAGATAAACCTTCTACTCCGCATTGATTTGAAGCTAAATCACGTGGTTCGCATGGATTTGAAGCTAAATCATATGTTTCGCATGGATTTGAAGCTGAACCTTCTACTCTGCATTGATTAGAAGTAAAATCATGTGTTTCGCATGGTTTAGAAGCTAACTCGCTTGTTTCGCTTCAAGTTGAAGCTAAATCACTTATATCGCAAGTATTTGAAGATAAATCATTTATTTCGGAAGGATTTGAAGATAAACCTTCTAGTCCGCATTGATTTGAAGCTAAATCACGTGGTTCGCATGTATTTGAAGCTAAATCATTTGTTTCGCATGGATTTGAAGCTGAACCTTCTACTCTGCATTGATTAGAAGTTAAATCATGCGTTTCGCATGGTTTAGAAGCTAACTCGCTTGTTTCGCTTCAAGTTGAAGCTAAATCATTTATATCGCAAGTATTTGAAGCTAAAGCATTTGTTTCGCTTGGATTTGTAGCTAAACCTTCTTCTTCGCATTGATTTGAAGCTAAATCATGTGTTTCGAATGAATGTGAAGCTAACTCGTTTGTTTCGCATGCATTTGAAGCTATATCGTTTATATCGCAAGTATTTAAAGCTAAATCATTCGTTTCGCATGGATTAGAAGCTACCTCGCTTGTTTCGCTTCCAGTTGAAGCTAAATCATTTATATCACTAGTATTTGAAGTTAAATCATTTGTTTTACATTGTATTTGAAGCTAAACCTTCTTCTTCGCATTGATTTGAACCTAAGTCATGTGTTTCGAATGAATGTGAAACTAACTCGTTTGTATCGCATGCATTTGAAGCTATATCGTTTATATCGCAAGTATTTGAAGCTAAATCATTTGTTTCGAATGGATTTGTAGCTAAAACTTCTACTCCGCATTGATTTAAATCTAATTCTCGTTTTTCGCGTTAATTTGTATCTAACTTGTTTGTTTCGCATGCAGTTGAATCTAAATCATTTATATCCCAAGTATTTGAAGCAAAATCATTTGTTTCGCTTGGATTTGATGCTAAGCCTTCTTCTTCGCATTGATTTGAAGCTAAATCACGTGTTTCGAATGAATGTGAAGCTAACTCGTTTTTTTCGCATGCATTTGAAGCTATATCGTTTATATCGCAAGTTTTTGAAGCTAAATCATTCGTTTCGCATGGATTAGAAGCTAACTCGGTTGTTTCGCTTCCAGTTGAATCTAAATCATTTATATCGCATGTATTTGAAGCTAAATCATTTGTTTCGCTTGGATTTGAAGCTAACCCTTCTACTTCGCATTGATATGAAGCTAAATCATGTGTTTCGCATGAATGTGGAGCTAACTCGTTTGTCTCGCTTCCAGTTGAAGCTAAATCATTTATATCGCAAGTATTTGATCTAAATCTTTTTTTTCGCATGGTTTAGATGCTAACTCGCATGTTTCGCTTCCAGTTGAAGCTAAATCATTTATATTTATAGTATTTGAAGTGAAATCGTTTGTTTCGCATGGATTTGAAGCTAAACCTTCTACTTCGCATTGATTTGAAGTTAAATCATGTGTTTCGCATGAGTTAGAAACTAACTCGCTTGTTTCGCTTCCAGTTGAAGCTAAATCATTTATGTCGCAAGTATTTCAAGCGAAATCATTTGTTTCGCATGGATTTGAAGCTGAACCTTCTACTCTGCATTGATTAGAAGTTAAATCATGCGTTTCGCATGGTTTAGAAGCTAACTCGCTTGTTTCGCTTCAAGTTGAAGCTAAATCATTTATATCGCAAGTATTTGAAGCTAAAGCATTTGTTTCGCTTGGATTTGTAGCTAAACCTTCTTCTTCGCATTGATTCGAAGCTAAATCATGTGTTTCGAATGAATGTGAAGCTAACTCGTTTGTTTCGCATGCATTTGAAGCTATATCGTTTATATCGCAAGTATTTAAAGCTAAATCATTCGTTTCGCATGGATTAGAAGCTACCTCGCTTGTTTCGCTTCCAGTTGAAGCTAAATCATTTATATCACTAGTATTTGAAGTTAAATCATTTGTTTTACATTGTATTTGAAGCTAAACCTTCTTCTTCGCATTGATTTGAACCTAAGTCATGTGTTTCGAATGAATGTGAAACTAACTCGTTTGTATCGCATGCATTTGAAGCTATATCGTTTATATCGCAAGTATTTGAAGCTAAATCATTTGTTTCGAATGGATTTGTAGCTAAAACTTCTACTCCGCATTGATTTAAATCTAAATCTCGTTTTTCGCGTTAATTTGTATCTAACTTGTTTGTTTCGCATGCAGTTGAATCTAAATCATTTATATCCCAAGTATTTGAAGCAAAATCATTTGTTTCGCTTGGATTTGATGCTAAACCTTCTTCTTCGCATTGATTTGAAGCTAAATCACGTGTTTCGAATGAATGTGAAGCTAACTCGTTTTTTTCGCATGCATTTGAAGCTATATCGTTTATATCGCAAGTTTTTGAAGCTAAATCATTCGTTTCGCATGGATTAGAAGCTAACTCGGTTGTTTCGCTTCCAGTTGAATCTAAATCATTTATATCGCATGTATTTGAAGCTAAATCATTTGTTTCGCTTGGATTTGAAGCTAACCCTTCTACTTCGCATTGATATGAAGCTAAATCATGTGTTTCGCATGAATGTGGAGCTAACTCGTTTGTCTCGCTTCCAGTTGAAGCTAAATCATTTATATCGCAAGTATTTGATCTAAATCTTTTTTTTCGCATGGTTTAGATGCTAACTCGCATGTTTCGCTTCCAGTTGAAGCTAAATCATTTATATTTATAGTATTTGAAGTGAAATCGTTTGTTTCGCATGGATTTGAAGCTAAACCTTCTACTTCGCATGATTTGAAGTTAAATCATGTGTTTCGCATGAGTTAGAAACTAACTCGCTTGTTTCGCTTCCAGTTGAAGCTAAATCATTTATGTCGCAAGTATTTCAAGCGAAATCATTTGTTTCGCATGGATTTGAAGCTGAACCTTCTACTCTGCATTGATTAGAAGTTAAATCATGCGTTTCGCATGGTTTAGAAGCTAACTCGCTTGTTTCGCTTCAAGTTGAAGCTAAATCATTTATATCGCAAGTATTTGAAGCTAAAGCATTTGTTTCGCTTGGATTTGTAGCTAAACCTTCTTCTTCGCATTGATTCGAAGCTAAATCATGTGTTTCGAATGAATGTGAAGCTAACTCGTTTGTTTCGCATGCATTTGAAGCTATATCGTTTATATCGCAAGTATTTAAAGCTAAATCATTCGTTTCGCATGGATTAGAAGCTACCTCGCTTGTTTCGCTTCCAGTTGAAGCTAAATCATTTATATCACTAGTATTTGAAGTTAATCATTTGTTTTACATTGTATTTGAAGCTAAACCTTCTTCTTCGCATTGATTTGAACCTAAGTCATGTGTTTCGAATGAATGTGAAACTAACTCGTTTGTATCGCATGCATTTGAATCTATATCGTTTATATCGCAAGTATTTGAAGCTAAATCATTTGTTTCGAATGGATTTGTAGCTAAAACTTCTACTCCGCATTGATTTAAATCTAAATCTCGTTTTTCGCGTTAATTTGTATCTAACTTGTTTGTTTCGCATGCAGTTGAATCTAAATCATTTATATCCCAAGTATTTGAAGCAAAATCATTTGTTTCGCTTGGATTTGATGCTAAACCTTCTTCTTCGCATTGATTTGAAGCTAAATCACGTGTTTCGAATGAATGTGAAGCTAACTCGTTTTTTTCGCATGCATTTGAAGCTATATCGTTTATATCGCAAGTTTTTGAAGCTAAATCATTCGTTTCGCATGGATTAGAAGCTAACTCGGTTGTTTCGCTTCCAGTTGAATCTAAATCATTTATATCGCATGTATTTGAAGCTAAATCATTTGTTTCGCTTGGATTTGAAGCTAACCCTTCTACTTCGCATTGATATGAAGCTAAATCATGTGTTTCGCATGAATGTGGAGCTAACTCGTTTGTCTCGCTTCCAGTTGAAGCTAAATCATTTATATCGCAAGTATTTGATCTAAATCTTTTTTTTCGCATGGTTTAGATGCTAACTCGCATGTTTCGCTTCCAGTTGAAGCTAAATCATTTATATTTATAGTATTTGAAGTGAAATCGTTTGTTTCGCATGGATTTGAAGCTAAACCTTCTACTTCGCATTGATTTGAAGTTAAATCATGTGTTTCGCATGAGTTAGAAACTAACTCGCTTGTTTCGCTTCCAGTTGAAGCTAAATCATATATGTCGCAAGTATTTCAAGCGAAATCATTTGTTTCGCATGGATTTGAAGATGAACCTTCTACTCCGCATTGATTTGAAGCTAAATCACGTGTTTCGAATGACTGTGAAGCTAACTCGTTTGTTTCGCACGCATTTGAAGCTATATCGTTTATATCGCAAGTACTTGAAGCTAAATCATTTGTTTCGCATGGATTACAAGCTAACTCGCTTGTTTCGCTTCCAGTTGAAGCTAAATCATTTATATCGCTTGTATTTGAAGGTAAATCATTTGTTTCGCATGGATTTGAAGCTAAAACTTCTACTCGGCATTGATTTGAATCTAAATCTAGTGTTTTGCATGGATTTGAATCTAACTTGTTTGTTTCGCATGCAGTTGAATCTAAATCATTTATATCGCAAGAATTTGAGGCAAAATCATTTGTTTCTCTTGGATTTGAAGCTAAACCTTCTTCTACGCATTGATTTGAAGCTAAATCATGTGTTTCGAATGAATGTGAAGCTAACTCGTTTGTTTGGCATGCATTTGAAGCTATATCGTTTATATCGCAAGTATTTGAAGCTAAATCATTTCTTTCGCATGGATTTGAAGCTAAACCTTCTACTCCGCATTGATTTGAACCTAAGTCATGTGTTTCGAATGAGTCTGAAGCTAACTCGTTTGTATCACATGCATTTGAAGCTATATCGTTTATATCCCAAGTACTTGAAGCTAAATCATGTGTTTCGCATGTATTAGAAGCTAACTCGCTTGTTTCGCTTCCAGTTGAAGCTATATCATTTATATCGCTAGTATTTGAAATTAAATCATTTGTTTCGCATGGATTTGAATCTAAACCTTCTAGTTCGTATTCCTTTGGAGACAAATCATGTGTTTCGCTTGGATTTGATGCTAAACCTTCTTCTTCGCATTGATTTGAAGCTAAATCATGTGTTTCGAATGAATGTGAAGCTAACTCGTTTGTTTCGCATGCATTTGAAGCTATATCGTTTATATCGCAAGTATTTAAAGCTAAATCATTCGTTTCGCATGGATTAGAATCTAACTCGCTTGTTTCGCATGCAGTTGAAGCTAAATCATTTATATCGCTAGTATTTGAAGGTAAATCATTTGTTTCGCATGGATTTGAAGCTAAACCTCCTACTTCGCATTGATTTGAAGATAAATCATGTGTTTCGAATGACTGTGAAGCTAACTCGTTTGTTTCGCATGCATTTGAAGCTATATCGTTTATATCGCAAGTATTTGAAGCTAAATCATTTGTTTCGCATGGATTTGAAGCTGAAACTTCGACTCGGCATTGATTTAAATCTAAATCTCGTTTTTTGCATGGATTTGTATCTAACTTGTTTGTTTCGCATGCAGTTGAATCTAAATCATTTATATCCCAAGTATTTGAAGCAAAGTCATTTGTTTCGCTTGGATTTGAAGCTAAACCTTCTACTCCGCGTGGATTTGAAGTTAAATCATGTGTTTCGCATGGGTTAGAAACTAACTCGCTTTTATCGCTTCCAGTTGAAGCTAAATCATATATGTCGCATGTATTTGAAGCTAAATCATTTGCTTCGCATGGATTTGAAGCTAAACCTTCTACTTCGTATTCCTTTGAAGACAAATCATGTGTTTCGGATGGATTTGAAGCTAACTCGCTTGTTTCGCTTCCAGTTAAAGCTAAACCATTTATATCGCAAGAATTTGAAGCTAAATCATTTGTTTCGCATGGATTTGAAGCTAAACCTTCTACTTCGCATTGATTTGAACCTAAGTCATGTGTTTCGAATGAGTCTGAAGCTAACTCGTTTGTATCACATGCATTTGAAGCTATATCGTTTATATCCCAAGTACTTGAAGCTAAATCATGTGTTTCGCATGTATTAGAAGCTAACTCGCTTGTTTCGCTTCCAGTTGATTCTAAATCATTTATATCGCATGTATTTGAAGCTAAATCATTTGTTTCGCATGGATTTGAAGATAAACCCTCTACTCCGCATTGATTTGAAGCTAAATCACGTGGTTCGCATGGATTTGAATCTAAATCATTTCTTCGCATGGATTTGAAGCTAATCCTTCTACTCCGCATTGATTTGAAGCTAAATCATGTGTTTCGAATGAATGTGAAGCTAACTCGTTTGTTTCGCATGCATTTGAAGTTATATTGTTTATATCGCAAGTATTTGAAGCTAAATCTTTTTTTTCGCATGAATTGGAAGCTAACTCGCTTGTTTCGCTTCCAGCTGAAGCTAAATCATTTATATCGCAAGTGTTTGAAGCTAAATCATTTGTTTCGCATGGATTTGAAGCTAAAGCTTCTACCTCGCACTGATTTGAAGCTTTGTCATGTGTTTCGTGTGGATTTGAAACTAACTCGATTGTTTCGCATGCAGTTAAAGCTAAATCATTTATATCGCAAGTATTTGAAGCTAAATCATTTGTTTCGCATGGATTTGAAGCTAATCCTTCTACATCGCAATGCATGGAAGATAAATCATGTGTTTCGCGTGGATTTGAAGCTAACTCGTTTGTTTCGCATGCAGTTGAATCTATATAACTTATATCGCAAGTATTTGAAGCTAAATTATTTGTTTCGCTTGGATTTGAAGTTAAACCTTCTACTTCGCATTGATTTGAAGCTAAATCATGTGTTTCGAATGAATGTGAAGCTAACTCGTTTGTTTCGCGTGCATTTGAATCTACATCGTTTATATCGCAAGTATTTGAAGCTAAATCATTTGTTTCGAATGAATGGGAAGCTAACTCGTTTGTCTCGCTTCCAGTTGAAGCTAAATCATTTATATCGCAAGTATTTGAAGCTAAATCACTTGTTTCGCATGGATTTGTAGCTAAAACTTCTACTCCGCATTGATTTAAATCTAAATCATGTGTTTCGCGTGAATGTGAAGATAACTCGTTTGTCTCGCTTCCAGTTCAAGCTAAACCATTTATATCGCAAGTATTTGAAGCTAAATCATTTGTTTCGCATGGATTTGAAGCTAACTCGCTTGTTTCACTTCCAGTTGAAGCTAAATCATTTATATCGCAAGTATTTGAAGCTAAATCATTTGTTTCGCATGGATTTTAAGATAAAGCCTCTACTCCGCATTGGTTTGAAGCTAAATCACGTGGTTCGCATGGATTTGAAAGTAAATCATTTGTTTCGCATGGATTTGAAGCTAAACCTTCTACTCTGCATTGATTCGAAGTTAAATCATGTGTTTCGCATGGGTTAGAAGCTAACTCGCTTGTTTCGCTTCCACTTGAAGCTAAATCATTTATATCGCAAGTGCTTGAAGCTATATCATTTGTTTCGCATGGATTTGAAGCTAAACCTTCTACTCCGCATTGATTTGAAGTTAAAACATGTGTTTCGGATGGGTTAGAAGCTAACTCGCTTGTTTCGCTTCCAGTTGAATCTAAATCATTTATATCGAAAGTATTTGAAGCTAAATCATTTGTTTCGCATGGATTTGAAGATAAACCCTCTACTCCGCATTGATTTGAAGCTAAATCACGTGGTTCGCATGGATTAGAAGCTAACTCGGTTGTTTCGCTTCCAGTTGAATCTAAATCATTTATATCGCATGTATTTGAAGCTAAATCATTTGTTTCGCTTGGATTTGAAGCTAACCCTTCTACTTCGCATTGATATGAAGCTAAATCATGTGTTTCGCATGAATGTGGAGCTAACTCGTTTGTCTCGCTTCCAGTTGAAGCTAAATCATTTATATCGCAAGTATTTGATCTAAATCTTTTTTTTCGCATGGTTTAGATGCTAACTCGCATGTTTCGCTTCCAGTTGAAGCTAAATCATTTATATTTATAGTATTTGAAGTGAAATCGTTTGTTTCGCATGGATTTGAAGCTAAACCTTCTACTTCGCATTGATTTGAAGTTAAATCATGTGTTTCGCATGAGTTAGAAACTAACTCGCTTGTTTCGCTTCCAGTTGAAGCTAAATCATTTATGTCGCAAGTATTTCAAGCGAAATCATTTGTTTCGCATGGATTTGAAGATGAACCTTCTACTCCGCATTGATTTGAAGCTAAATCACGTGTTTCGAATGACTGTGAAGCTAACTCGTTTGTTTCGCACGCATTTGAAGCTATATCGTTTATATCGCAAGTACTTGAAGCTAAATCATTTGTTTCGCATGGATTACAAGCTAACTCGCTTGTTTCGCTTCCAGTTGAAGCTAAATCATTTATATCGCTTGTATTTGAAGGTAAATCATTTGTTTCGCATGGATTTGAAGCTAAAACTTCTACTCGGCATTGATTTGAATCTAAATCTAGTGTTTTGCATGGATTTGAATCTAACTTGTTTGTTTCGCATGCAGTTGAATCTAAATCATTTATATCGCAAGAATTTGAGGCAAAATCATTTGTTTCTCTTGGATTTGAAACTAAACCTTCTTCTACGCATTGATTTGAAGCTAAATCATGTGTTTCGAATGAATGTGAAGCTAACTCGTTTGTTTGGCATGCATTTGAAGCTATATCGTTTATATCGCAAGTATTTGAAGCTAAATCATTTCTTTCGCATGGATTTGAAGCTAAACCTTCTACTCCGCATTGATTTGAACCTAAGTCATGTGTTTCGAATGAGTCTGAAGCTAACTCGTTTGTATCACATGCATTTGAAGCTATATCGTTTATATCCCAAGTACTTGAAGCTAAATCATGTGTTTCGCATGTATTAGAAGCTAACTCGCTTGTTTCGCTTCCAGTTCAAGCTATATCATTTATATCGCTAGTATTTGAAATTAAATCATTTGTTTCGCATGGATTTGAATCTAAACCTTCTAGTTCGTATTCCTTTGGAGACAAATCATGTGTTTCGCTTGGATTTGATGCTAAACCTTCTTCTTCGCATTGATTTGAAGCTAAATCATGTGTTTCGAATGAATGTGAAGCTAACTCGTTTGTTTCGCATGCATTTGAAGCTATATCGTTTATATCGCAAGTATTTAAAGCTAAATCATTCGTTTCGCATGGATTAGAATCTAACTCGCTTGTTTCGCATGCAGTTGAAGCTAAATCATTTATATCGCTAGTATTTGAAGGTAAATCATTTGTTTCGCATGGATTTGAAGCTAAACCTCCTACTTCGCATTGATTTGAAGATAAATCATGTGTTTCGAATGACTGTGAAGCTAACTCGTTTGTTTCGCATGCATTTGAAGCTATATAGTTTATATCGCAAGTATTTGAAGCTAAATCATTTGTTTCGCATGGATTTGAAGCTGAAACTTCGACTCGGCATTGATTTAAATCTAAATCTCGTTTTTTGCATGGATTTGTATCTAACTTGTTTGTTTCGCATGCAGTTGAATCTAAATCATTTATATCCCAAGTATTTGAAGCAAAGTCATTTGTTTCGCTTGGATTTGAAGCTAAACCTTCTACTCCGCGTGGATTTGAAGTTAAATCATGTGTTTCGCATGGGTTAGAAACTAACTCGCTTTTATCGCTTCCAGTTGAAGCTAAATCATATATGTCGCATGTATTTGAAGATAAATCATTTGCTTCGCATGGATTTGAAGCTAAACCTTCTACTTCGTATTCCTTTGAAGACAAATCATGTGTTTCGGATGGATTTGAAGCTAACTCGCTTGTTTCGCTTCCAGTTAAAGCTAAACCATTTATATCGCAAGAATTTGAAGCTAAATCATTTGTTTCGCATGGATTTGAAGCTAAACCTTCTACTTCGCATTGATTTGAACCTAAGTCATGTGTTTCGAATGAGTCTGAAGCTAACTCGTTTGTATCACATGCATTTGAAGCTATATCGTTTATATCCCAAGTACTTGAAGCTAAATCATGTGTTTCGCATGTATTAGAAGCTACCTCTCTTGTTTCGCTTCCAGTTGATTCTAAATCATTTATATCGCATGTATTTGAAGCTAAATCATTTGTTTCGCATGGATTTGAAGATAAACCCTCTACTCCGCATTGATTTGAAGCTAAATCACGTGGTTCGCATGGATTTGAATCTAAATCATTTCTTCGCATGGATTTGAAGCTAATCCTTCTACTCCGCATTGATTTGAAGCTAAATCATGTGTTTCGAATGAATGTGAAGCTAACTCGTTTGTTTCGCATGCATTTGAAGTTATATTGTTTATATCGCAAGTATTTGAAGCTAAATCTTTTTTTTCGCATGAATTGGAAGCTAACTCGCTTGTTTCGCTTCCAGCTGAAGCTAAATCATTTATATCGCAAGTGTTTGAAGCTAAATCATTTGTTTCGCATGGATTTGAAGCTAAAGCTTCTACCTCGCACTGATTTGAAGCTTTGTCATGTGTTTCGTGTGGATTTGAAACTAACTCGATTGTTTCGCATGCAGTTAAAGCTAAATCATTTATATCGCAAGTATTTGAAGCTAAATCATTTGTTTCGCATGGATTTGAAGCTAATCCTTCTACATCGCAATGCATGGAAGATAAATCATGTGTTTCGCGTGGATTTGAAGCTAACTCGTTTGTTTCGCATGCAGTTGAATCTATATAACTTATATCGCAAGTATTTGAAGCTAAATTATTTGTTTCGCTTGGATTTGAAGTTAAACCTTCTACTTCGCATTGATTTGAAGCTAAATCATGTGTTTCGAATGAATGTGAAGCTAACTCGTTTGTTTCGCGTGCATTTGAATCTACATCGTTTATATCGCAAGTATTTGAAGCTAAATCATTTGTTTCGAATGAATGGGAAGCTAACTCGTTTGTCTCGCTTCCAGTTGAAGCTAAATCATTTATATCGCAAGTATTTGAAGCTAAATCACTTGTTTCGCATGGATTTGTAGCTAAACTTCTACTCCGCATTGATTTAAATCTAAATCATGTGTTTCGCGTGAATGTGAAGATAACTCGTTTGTCTCGCTTCCAGTTCAAGCTAAACCATTTATATCGCAAGTATTTGAAGCTAAATCATTTGTTTCGCATGGATTTGAAGCTAACTCGCTTGTTTCACTTCCAGTTGAAGCTAAATCATTTATATCGCAAGTATTTGAAGCTAAATCATTTGTTTCGCATGGATTTTAAGATAAAGCCTCTACTCCGCATTGGTTTGAAGCTAAATCACGTGGTTCGCATGGATTTGAAAGTAAATCATTTGTTTCGCATGGATTTGAAGCTAAACCTTCTACTCTGCATTGATTCGAAGTTAAATCATGTGTTTCGCATGGGTTAGAAGCTAACTCGCTTGTTTCGCTTCCACTTGAAGCTAAATCATTTATATCGCAAGTGCTTGAAGCTATATCATTTGTTTCGCATGGATTTGAAGCTAAACCTTCTACTCCGCATTGATTTGAAGTTAAAACATGTGTTTCGGATGGGTTAGAAGCTAACTCGCTTGTTTCGCTTCCAGTTGAATCTAAATCATTTATATCGAAAGTATTTGAAGCTAAATCATTTGTTTCGCATGGATTTGAAGATAAACCCTCTACTCCGCATTGATTTGAAGCTAAATCACGTGGTTCGCATGGATTTGAAGCTAAATCATTTGTTTCGCATGGATTTGAAGCTAAACATTCTACTTTGCGTTGCTTTGAAGATAAATAATGTGTTTCGCATGGATTTGAAGCTAACTCGCTTGTTTCACTTCCAGTTGACGCTAAATCATTTATATCGCAAGTATTTGAAGCTAAATAATTTGTTTCGCATGGATTTGAAGATAAACCCTCTACTCCGCATTGATTTGAAGCTAAATCACGTGGTTCGCATTGATTTGAAGCTAAATCATTTGTTTCGCATGGATTTGAAGCTAAACCTTCTACTCCGCATTGATTTGAAATTAAATCATGTGTTCCGCATGGGTTAGAAGCTAACTCGCTTGTTTCGTTTCCAGTTGAAGCTAAATCAGTTATATCGCAAGTGTTTGAAACTAAATCATTTGTTTCGCATGGATTTGAAACTAAACCTTCTACTCGCACTGATTTGAACCTTTGTCATGTGTTTCGCGTGGATTTGAATCTAACTCGATTGTTTCGCATGCAGTTGAAGCTAAACCATTTATATCGAAAGTATTTGAAGCTAAATCATTTGTTTCGCATGGATTTGAAGCTAACATTCTACTTTGCGTTGCTTTGAAGATAAATAATGTGTTTCGCATGCATTTGAATCTAACTCGCTTGTTTCACTTCCAGTTGATTCTAAATCATTTATATCGCATGTATTTGATGCTAAATCATTTGTTTCGCTTGGATTTGAAGATAAACCCTCTACTCCGCATTGATTTGAAGCTAAATCACGTGGTTCGCATGGATTTGAAGCTAAATCATTTGTTTCGCATGGATTTGAAGCTAATCCTTCTACTCCGCATTGATTTGAAGCTAAATCATGTGTTTCGAATGAATGTGAAGCTAACTCGTTTGTTTCGCATGCATTTGAAGCTATATTGTTTATATCGCAAGTATTTGAAGCTAAATCTTTTTTTTCGCATGAATTAGAAGCTAACTCGCTTGTTTCGCTGCCAGTTAAAGGTAAATCATTTATATCGCAAGTATTTGAAACGAAACCATTTGTTTCGCATGGATTTGAAGCTATACCTTGTACTTCGCATTGATTTGAACCTAAGTCATGTGTTTCGAATGAATGTGCATCTAACTCGTTTGTATCGCATGCATTTGAATCTATTTCGTTTATATCGCAAGTATTTGAAGATAAATCATTTGTTTCGCATTGATTTGAAGCCAAAGCTATTACCTCGCATTGATTTGAAGCTAAATCATGTGTTTCGCATGTATGTGAAGCTAACTCGTTTGTCTCGCTTTCAGTTGAAGCTAAATCATTTATATCGCATGTATTTGAAGCTAAATCACTTGTTTCGCATGGATTTGTAGCTAAAACTTCTACTCCGCATTGATTTAAATCTAAACCATGTGTTTCGCGTGAATGTGAAGCTAACTCGCTTGTATCGCTTCAGTTAAAGCTACATCATTTATATCGCAAGTATTTGAAGCTAAACCATTTGTTTCGCAAGGATTTGAAGCTAAAACTTCTACTCTGCATTGATTTGAAGCTAAATCATGTGTTTCGAATGAATGTGAATCTAACTAGTTTTTTTTCGAATGCATTTGAAGCTATATCGTTTATACCGCAAGTATTTGAAGCTAAATCATTTGTTTCGCATGGATGAGAAGCTAACTCGCTTGATTCGCTTCTAGTTGAAGCTAAATCATTTCTATCGCTACTATTTGAAGCTAAATAATTTGTTTCGCATGGATTTGAAGGTAAATCTTCTACTTCGCGTTGCTTTGAAGATAAATCATGTGTTTCGCATGAATTTGAAGCTATATCGTTTGTATCGCAAGTATTTGTAGGTAAATCATTTGTTTCGCATGGATTCGTAGCTAAAACTTCTACTCCGCATTGATTTAAATCTAAATGTCTTTTCTCGCATGGATTTGAATCTAACTTGTTTGTTTCGCATGCAGTTGAATCTAAATCATTTATATCGCAAGTATTTGAAGCAAAACCATTTGTTTCGCTTGGATTTGAAGCTAATTCTTCTACTTCGCATTGATTTGATGCTAAATCATGTGTTTCGAATGGAATGTGAAGCCAACTCGTTTGTTTCGCATGCATTTGAAGTTATATCGTTTATATCGCAAGTACTTGAAGCTGAATCATTTGTTTCGCATGGATTTGAAGCTAACTCGCATGTCTCGCTTCTAGTTGGTGCTAAGTCATTTATATCGCAAGTACTTGAAGCTAAATCATGTGTTTCGAATGAATGTGAATCTAACTCGTTTGATTCGCATGCATTTGAAGCTATATCGTTTATATCGCAAGTATTTGAAGCTAAATCATTTGGTTTCGCATGGATTTGGAGCTAAACCTTCTACTAGGCATTGATTTGAAGCTAAATCATGTGTTTCGAATGAATGTTGAAGCTAACTCGTTTGTTTCGCATGCATTTGAAGCTATATCGTTTATATCGCAAGTATTTGAAGTTAAATCATTTGTTTCGCATTGATTTGAAGCTAAACCTTCTACTTCGCGTTGCTTTGAAGATAAATCATGTGTTTCGCATAGATTAGAACCTAACTCGCTTGTTTCGCTTCCAGTTGAAGCTAATTCATTTATGTCGCAAGTATTTGAAGCTAAATCATTTGTTTCGCATGGATTTGAAGCTAAACCTACTACTCCGCGTGGATTTGAAGTTAAATCATGTGTTTCGCATGAGTTAGAATCTAACTCGCTTGTTTCGCTTCCAGTTGGAGCTAAATCATTTATATCGCAAGTATTTGAAGCTAAATCATTTGTTTCGCAGGGATTGGAAGCTGAACCTTCTACTCCTCGTGGATTTGAAGTTATATCATGTGTTTCGCATGAGTTAGAAACTAACTCGCTTGTTTCGCCTCCAGTTGAATCTAAATCATTTATATCGCTGGTATTTGAAGCTAAATCATTTGTTTCGCATGGATTTGAAGCTAAACCTTCTACTTCTCATTGATTTGAAGCTAAATCATGTGTTTCGAATGAATGTGAATCTAACTTGTTTGTTTCGAATGCATTTGAAGCTATATCGTTTATAACGCAAGTATTTGAAGCTAAATCATTTGTTTCGCATGGATTTGAAGCTAAACCTTCTACTCCGCGTGGATTTGAACTTAAATCATGTGTTTCGCATGAGTTAGAAACTAACTCGCTTGTTTCGCTTCCAGTTGAAGCTAAGTCGTTTATGTCGCAAGTATTTCAAGCTAAATCATTTTGTTTCGCATGGATTTGAAGATAAACCTTCTACTCCGCATTGATTTGAAGCTAAATCACGTGTTTCGAATGACTGTGAAGCTAACTCGTTTGTTTCGCATGGATTTGAAGGTAAACCTTCTACTCGCATTGATTTGAAGCTAAATCACGTGTTTCGAATGACTGTGAAGCTAACTCGTTTGTTTCGCATGGATCTGAAGGTAAACCTTCTACCTCGCACTGATTTGAAGCTTTGTCATGTGTTTCGAATGAATGTGAAGCTAACTCGTTTGTTTCGCATGCATTTGAAGCTATATCGTTTATATTGCAAGTATTTGAAGTTTAAATCATTTGTTTCGCATTGATTTGAAGCTAAACCTTCTACTTCGCGTTGCTTTGAAGATAAATCATGTGTTTCGCATAGATTAGAACCTAACTCGCTTGTTTCGCTTCCAGTTGAAGCTAATTCTTTTATGTCGCAAGTATTTGAAGCTAAATCATTTGTTTCGCATGGATTTGAAGCTAAACCTACTACTCCGCGTGGATTTGAAGTTAAATCATGTGTTTCGCATGAGTTAGAATCTAACTCGCTTGTTTCGCTTCCAGTTGAAGCTAAATCATATATCGCAAGTATTTGAAGCTAAATCATTTGTTTCGCAGGGATTTGAAGCTAAACCTTCTACTCCTCGTGGATTTGAAGTTAAATCATGTGTTTCGCATGGGTTAGAAACTAACTCGCTTGTTTCGCTTCCAGTTGAAGCTAATTCAATTATGTCGTAAGTATTTGAAGCTAAATCATTTGTTTCGCATGGATTTGAAGCTAAACCTTCTACTCCGCGTGGATTTGAAGTTAAATCATGTGTTTCGCATGAGTTAGAAACTAACTCGCCTGTTTCGCTTCCAGTTGAAGCTAAATCATTTATGTCGCAAGTATTTCAAGCTAAATCATTTGTTTCGCATGGATTTGAAGATAAACCTTCTACTCCGCATTGATTTGAAGCTAAATCATGTGTTTCGAATGAATGTGAAGCTAACTCGTTTGTATCGCATGCATTTGAAGCTATATCGTTTATATCGGAAGTATTTGAAGCTAAATCATTCGTTTCGCATGGATTAGAAGCTAACTCGCTTGATTCGCTTCTAGTTGAAGCTAAATCATTTATAACGCAAGTATTTGAAGCTAAATCGTTTGTTTCGCATGGATGAGAAGCTAAACCTTCTACTTCGCGTTGCTTTGTAGATAAATCATGTGTTTCGCATGGATTTGAATCTAACTTGAATGTTTCGCATGCAGTTGAAGCTAAATCATTTATAACGCAAGTATTTGAAGCTAAATCATTTATTTCGCATGCATTTGAAGCTAAATCTTCTACTTCGTATTGATTTGAATATAAATCATGTGTTTCGCATGGATTTGAATCTAACTCGATTGTTTCGCATGCAGTTGATGCTAAATCATTTATATCAAAAGTATTTGAAGCTAAATCATTTGTTTCGCATGGATTTGTAGCTAAAAATACTACTCCGCATTGATTTAAATCAAAATCTCGTTTTTCGCATGGATTTTAATCTAACTTGTTTGTTTCTCATGCAGTTGAATCTAAATCATTTATATCGCAAGTATTTGAAGTAAAATAATTTGTTTCGCTTGGATTTGAAGCTAAACCTTCTTCTTCGCATTGATTTGAAGCTAAATCATGTGTTACGAATGAATGTGAAGCTAACTCGTTTGTTCCGCATGCATTTGGAGCTATATCGTTTATATCGCAAGTATTTGAAGCTAAATCATTCGTTTCGCATGGATTAGAAGCTAACTCGCTTGTTTCGCTTCCAGTTAAAGCTTAATCATTTATATCGCTAGTATTTGAAGTTAAATCATTTGTTTTACATGGATTTGAAGCTAAACCTTCTACTTCGTATTCCTTTGAAGACAAATCATGTGTTTCGCATGGATTTGAAGCTAACTCACTTGTTTCGCTTCCTGTTAATGCTAAATCATTTATATGGCAAGTATTTGAAGCTGAATCATTTGGTTCGCATGGATTTGAAGCTAACTCGCATGTTTCGCTTCCAGTTGGAGCTAAATCATTTATATCGCTGGTATTTGAAGCTAAATCATTTGTTTCGCATTTATTTGAAGCTAATCTTTTCTTCTCCGCATTGATTTGAAGCTAAATTATTTGTTTCGCACGGATTTGAAGCTAACTCGCCTGTTTCGCTCCCAATTGGAGCTAAGTCATTTATATCGCAAGTATTTGAAGCTAAATCATTTGTTTCGCATGGATGAGAAGCTAACTCGCTTGATTCGCATCTAGTTGAAGTTAAATCATTTATATCGCAAGTATTTGAAGCTAAATCATTTGTTTCGCATGGATTTGAAGGTAAACCTTCTACTTCGCATTGCTTTGAAGATAAATCATGTGCTTCGCAAGGACATGAAGCTAACTCGCTTGTTTCGCATCCAGTTGAAGATAAATCATTTATGTCGCAAGTATTTGTTGCTAAATCATTTGTTTCTTATGGATTTGAAGCTAAACCAACTACTTCGCATTGATTGGAAGCTATATCATATGATTCGCATGCATTTGACGCTAAACTTTCTATTCTGCATTGATTTGAAGCTAAATCATGTGGTTTGCATGGATTCGAAGCTAACTCGTTTGTTTCGCGTCCAGTTGAATATTAATCATTTATATCGCAAGTATTTGAAGCTAAATTATTTGGTTCGCATGGATATGAAGCTAAACGTTCTACTCCGCATTGATTTGAAGCTAAGTCATGTGTATCGCATGGATTTGAAGCTTACTCAACGGTTTCGCATGCATTTGAAGCTATATTATTTATATGACATGTATTTGAACCTAAATCATTTGTTTCGCATGGATTTCAAGCTAAACCTTCTACTCCGCACTGATTTGAAGCTATATCATGTGTTTCGTATGCAGTTAAAGCTAAACCTTCTACTCCGCATTGATTTGAAGCTAAATTATTTGTTTCGCACGGATTTGAAGCTAACTCGACTGTTTCGCTCCCAAGGGGAGCTAAGTCATATATATCGCAAGTATTTGTAGCTAAATCATTTGTTTCGCATGGATTTTAAGCTAAACTTTCTTCTCCGCATTGATTTGAACCTAAATCATGCATTTCGCATGTATTTGAAGCTAACTCGATTTTTCGCTTCCAGTTGAAGCTATATCATTCATATCACTAGTATTTGAAGCTAAATCATTTGTTTCGCATGGATTTGAAGCTGAACCATCTACTAGGCATTGAGTTGAAGCTAAATCATGTGTTTCGAATGACTGTGAAGCTAACTCATTTGTATCGCATGCTTTTGAAACTATATCGTTTATATCGCAAGTATTTGAAACTAAATCATTTGTTTCGCATGGATTAGAATCTAACTCGCTTGTTTCGCTTCCAGTTGAATATTAATCATTTATATCGCAAGTATTTGAAGCTAAATTATTTGGTTCGCATGGGTTTGAAGCTAAACCTTCTACTTCGCATTGATTTGAAGCTAAATCATGTGTTTCGAATGAATGTGAAGCTAACTCGTTTGTTTCGCATGCTTTTGAAGCTATATCGTTTATATCGCTAGTATTTGAAACTAAATCATTCGTTTCGCATGGATTCGAAGCTAAACCTTCTACTTCGCATTGATTTGATCCTAAGTCATGTGTTTCGAATGAATGTGAAGCTAACTCGTTAGTATCGCATGCATTTGAAGCTATATCGTTTATATCGCAAGTATTTGAAGCTAAATCATTTGTTTCGCATGGATTTGTAGCTAAAAATACTACTCCGCATTGATTTAAATCAAAATCTCGTTTTTCGCATGGATTTGAATCTAACTTGTTTGTTTCGCATGCAGTTGAATCTAAATCATTTATATCGCAAGTATTTGAAGTAAAATCATTTGTTTCGCTTGGATTTGAAGCTAAACCTTCTACTCCGCGTGGATTTGAAGCTAAATCACGTGTTTCGAATGACTGTGAAGCTAACTCGTTTGTTTCGCATGGATTTGAAGGTAAATCTTCCACCTCGCACTGATTTGAAGCTTTGTCATGTGTTTCGCATGGATTTGAATCTAACTCGATTGTTTCGCATGCAGTTGAAGCTAAATAATTTATATCGCAAGTATTTGAAGCTAAATCATTTGTTTCGCATGGTTTTGAAGCTAAACCTTCTACTTCGCGTTGCTTTGAAGATAAATCATGTGTTTCGCATGGATTTGATTCCTACTCGAATGTTTCGCATGCAGTTGAAGCTAAATCATTTATATCGCAAGTATTTGATCTAAATCTTTTTTTTCGCATGGATTAGAAACTAACTCGCTCGTTTCGCTTCCAATTGAAGCTAAATCATTTATATCGCAAGTATTTGAAGCTAAATCATTTTTTCGCATGGATTTGAAGCTAAACCTTCTACTTCCCGTTGCTTTGTAGATAAATCATGTGTTTCGCATGGATTTGAATCTAACTTGAATGTTTCGCATGCAGTTGAATCTAAATCATTTATAACGCAAGTATTTGAAGCTAAATCATTTATTTCGCATGCATTTGAAGCTAAATCTTCTACTTCGTATTGATTTGAAGATAAATCATGTGTTTCGCATGGATTTGAATCTAACTCGATTGTTTCGCATGCAGTTGATGCTAAATCATTTATATCAAAAGTATTTGAAGCTAAATCATTTGTTTCGCATGGATTTGTAGCTAAAAATACTACTCCGCATTGATTTAAATCAAAATCTCGTTTTTCGCATGGATTTTAATCTAACTTGTTTGTTTCTCATGCAGTTGAATCTAAATCATTTATATCGCAAGTATTTGAAGTAAAATAATTTGTTTCGCTTGGATTTGAAGCTAAACCTTCTTCTTCGCATTGATTTGAAGCTAAATCATGTGTTACGAATGAATGTGAAGCTAACTCGTTTGTTCCGCATGCATTTGAATCTATATCGTTTATATCGCAAGTATTTGAAGCTAAATCATTCGTTTCGCATGGATTAGAAGCTAACTCGCTTGTTTCGCTTCCAGTTGCAGCTTAATCATTTATATCGCTAGTATTTGAAGTTAAATCATTTGTTTTACATGGATTTGAAGCTAAACCTTCTACTTCGTATTCCTTTGAAGACAAATCATGTGTTTCGCATGGATTTGAAGCTAACTCGCTTGTTTCGCTTCCAGTTAATGCTAAATCATTTATATCGCAAGTATTTGAAGCTAAATCATTTGTTTCGCATGGATGAGAAGCTAACTCGCTTGATTCGCATCTAGTTGAAGTTAAATCATTTATATCGCAAGTATTTGAAGCTAAATCATTTGTTTCGCATGGATTTGAAGGTAAACCTTCTACTTCGCATTGCTTTGAAGATAAATCATGTGCTTCGCAAGGACATGAAGCTAACTCGCTTGTTTCGCATCCAGTTGAAGATAAATCATTTATGTCGCAAGTATTTGTTGCTAAATCATTTGTTTCTTATGGATTTGAAGCTAAACCAACTACTTCGCATTGATTGGAAGCTATATCATATGATTCGCATGCATTTGACGCTAAACCTTCTATTCTGCATTGATTTGAAGCTAAATCATGTGGTTTGCATGGATTCGAAGCTAACTCGTTTGTTTCGCGTCCAGTTGAATATTAATCATTTATATCGCAAGTATTTGAAGCTAAATTATTTGGTTCGCATGGATATGAAGCTAAACGTTCTACTCCGCATTGATTTGAAGCTAAGTCATGTGTATCGCATGGATTTGAAGCTTACTCAACGGTTTCGCATGCATTTGAAGCTATATTATTTATATGACATGTATTTGAACCTAAATCATTTGTTTCGCATGGATTTCAAGCTAAACCTTCTACTCCGCACTGATTTGAAGCTATATCATGTGTTTCGTATGCAGTTAAAGCTAAACCTTCTACTCAGCATTGATTTGAAGCTAAATTATTTGTTTCGCACGGATTTGAAGCTAACTCGACTGTTTCGCTCCCAAGGGGAGCTAAGTCATATATATCGCAAGTATTTGTAGCTAAATCATTTGTTTCGCATGGATTTTAAGCTAAACTTTCTTCTCCGCATTGATTTGAACCTAAATCATGCATTTCGCATGTATTTGAAGCTAACTCGATTGTTTCGCTTCCAGTTGAAGCTATATCATTCATATCACTAGTATTTGAAGCTAAATCATTTGTTTCGCATGGATTTGAAGCTGAACCATCTACTAGGCATTGAGTTGAAGCTATATCATGTGTTTCGAATGACTGTGAAGCTAACTCATTTGTATCGCATGCTTTTGAAACTATATCGTTTATATCGCAAGTATTTGAAACTAAATCATTTGTTTCGCATGGATTAGAATCTAACTCGCTTGTTTCGCTTCCAGTTGAATATTAATCATTTATATCGCAAGTATTTGAAGCTAAATTATTTGGTTCGCATGGATTTGAAGCTAAACCTTCTACTTCGCATTGATTTGAAGCTAAATCATTTGTTTCGCATGGATTTGTAGCTAAAAATACTACTCCGCATTGATTTAAATCAAAATCTCGTTTTTCGCATGGATTTGAATCTAACTTGTTTGTTTCGCATGCAGTTGAATCTAAATCATTTATATCGCAAGTATTTGAAGTAAAATCATTTGTTTCGCTTGGATTTGAAGCTAAACCTTCTACGCCGCGTGGATTTGAAGCTAAATCACGTGTTTCGAATGACTGTGAAGCTAACTCGTTTGTTTCGCATGGATTTGAAGGTAAATCTTCTACCTCGCACTGATTTGAAGCTTTGTCATGTGTTTCGCATGGATTTGAATCTAACTCGATTGTTTCGCATGCAGTTGAAGCTAAATAATTTATATCGCAAGTATTTGAAGCTAAATCATTTGTTTCGCATGGATTTGAAGCTAAACCTTCTACTTCGCGTTGCTTTGAAGATAAATCATGTGTTTCGCATGGATTTGATTCCTACTCGAATGTTTCGCATGCAGTTGAAGCTAAATCATTTATATCGCAAGTATTTGAAGCTAAATCATTTTTTCGCATGGATATGAAGCTAAACCTTCTACTTCCCGTTGCTTTGTAGATAAATCATGTGTTTCGCATGGATTTGAATCTAACTTGAATGTTTCGCATGCAGTTGAATCTAAATCATTTATAACGCAAGTATTTGAAGCTAAATCATTTATTTCGCATGCATTTGAAGCTAAATCTTCTACTTCGTATTGATTTGAAGATAAATCATGTGTTTCGCATGGATTTGAATCTAACTCGATTGTTTCGCATGCAGTTGATGCTAAATCATTTATGTCAAAAGTATTTGAAGCTAAATCATTTGTTTCGCATGGATTTGTAGCTAAAAATACTACTCCGCATTGATTTAAATCAAAATCTCGTTTTTCGCATGGATTTTAATCTAACTTGTTTGTTTCTCATGCAGTTGAATCTAAATCATTTATATCGCAAGTATTTGAAGTAAAATAATTTGTTTCGCTTGGATTTGAAGCTAAACCTTCTTCTTCGCATTGATTTGAAGCTAAATCATGTGTTACGAATGAATGTGAAGCTCATTCGTTTCGCATGGATTAGAAGCTAACTCGCTTGTTTCGCTTCCAGTTGCAGCTTAATCATTTATATCGCTAGTATTTGAAGTTAAATCATTTGTTTTACATGGATTTGAAGCTAAACCTTCTACTTCGTATTCCTTTGAAGACAAATCATGTGTTTCGCATGGATTTGAAGCTAACTCGCTTGTTTCGCTTCCAGTTAATGCTAAATCATTTATATCGCAAGTATTTGAAGCTAAATCATTTGTTTCGCATGGATGAGAAGCTAACTCGCTTGATTCGCATCTAGTTGAAGTTAAATCATTTATATCGCAAGTATTTGAAGCTAAATCATTTGTTTCGCATGGATTTTGAAGGTAAACCTTCTACTTCGCATTGCTTTGAAGATAAATCATGTGCTTCGCAAGGACATGAAGCTAACTCGCTTGTTTCGCATCCAGTTGAAGATAAATCATTTATGTCGCAAGTATTTGTTGCTAAATCATTTGTTTCTTATGGATTTGAAGCTAAACCAACTACTTCGCATTGATTGGAAGCTATATCATATGATTCGCATGCATTTGACGCTAAACCTTCTATTCTGCATTGATTTGAAGCTAAATCATGTGGTTTGCATGGATTCGAAGCTAACTCGTTTGTTTCGCGTCCAGTTGAATATTAATCATTTATATCGCAAGTATTTGAAGCTAAATTATTTGGTTCGCATGGATATGAAGCTAAACGTTCTACTCCGCATTGATTTGAAGCTAAGTCATGTGTATCGCATGGATTTGAAGCTTACTCAACGGTTTTCGCATGCATTTGAAAGCTATATTATTTATATGACATGTATTTGAACCTAAATCATTTGTTTCGCATTGGATTTCAAGCTAAACCTTCTACTCCGCACTGATTTGAAGCTATATCATGTGTTTCGTATGCAGTTAAAGCTAAACCTTCTACTCAGCATTGATTTGAAGCTAAATTATTTTGTTTCGCACGGATTTGAAGCTAACTCGACTGTTTTCGCTCCCAAGGGGAGCTAAGTCATATATATCGCAAGTATTTGTAGCTAAATCATTTGTTTCGCATGGATTTTTAAGCTAAACTTTCTTCTCCGCATTGATTTGAACCTAAATCATGCATTTCGCATGTATTTGAAGCTAACTCGATTGTTTTCGCTTCCAGTTGAAGCTATATCATTCATATCACTAGTATTTGAAGCTAAATCATTTGTTTCGCATGGATTTGAAGCTGAACCATCTACTAGGCATTGAGTTGAAGCTATATCATTGTGTTTCGAATGACTGTGAAGCTAACTCATTTGTATCGCATGCTTTTGAAACTATATCGTTTATATCGCAAGTATTTGAAACTAAATCATTTGTTTCGCATGGATTAGAAATCTAACTCGCTTGTTTCGCTTCCAGTTGAAATATTAATCATTTATATCGCAAGTATTTGAAGCTAAATTATTTGGTTCGCATGGATTTGAAGCTAAACCTTCTACTTCGCATTGATTTGAAGCTAAATCATTTGTTTCGCATGGATTTGTAGCTAAAAATACTACTTCCGCATTGATTTAAATCAAAATCTCGTTTTTTCGCATGGATTTGAATCTAACTTGTTTGTTTCGCATGCAGTTGAATCTAAATCATTTATATCGCACGCATGGATTTGAATCTAACTTGTTTGTTTCGCATGCAGTTGAATCTAAATCATTTATATCGCAAGTATTTGAAGTAAAATCATTTGTTTCGCTTGGATTTGAAGCTAAACCTTCTACGCCGCGTGGATTTGAAGCTAAATCACGTGTTTCGAATGACTGTGAAGCTAACTCGTTTGTTTCGCATGGATTTGAAGGTAAATCTTCTACCTCGCACTGATTTGAAGCTTTGTCATGTGTTTCGCATGGATTTGAATCTAACTCGATTGTTTCGCATGCAGTTGAAGCTAAATAATTTATATCGCAAGTATTTGAAGCTAAATCATTTGTTTCGCATGGATTTGAAGCTAAACCTTCTACTTCGCGTTGCTTTGAAGATAAATCATGTGTTTCGCATGGATTTGATTCCTACTCGAATGTTTCGCATGCAGTTGAAGCTAAATCATTTATATCGCAAGTATTTGATCTAAATCTTTTTTTTCGCATGGATTAGAAACTAACTCGCTCGTTTCGCTTCCAATTGAAGCTAAATCATTTATATCGCAAGTATTTGAAGCTAAATCATTTTTTCGCATGGATATGAAGCTAAACCTTCTACTTCCCGTTGCTTTGTAGATAAATCATGTGTTTCGCATGGATTTGAATCTAACTTGAATGTTTCGCATGCAGTTGAATCTAAATCATTTATAACGCAAGTATTTGAAGCTAAATCATTTATTTCGCATGCATTTGAAGCTAAATCTTCTACTTCGTATTGATTTGAAGATAAATCATGTGTTTCGCATGGATTTGAATCTAACTCGATTGTTTCGCATGCAGTTGATGCTAAATCATTTATATCAAAAGTATTTGAAGCTAAATCATTTGTTTCGCATGGATTTGTAGCTAAAAATACTACTCCGCATTGATTTAAATCAAAATCTCGTTTTTCGCATGGATTTAATCTAACTTGTTTGTTTCTCATGCAGTTGAATCTAAATCATTTATATCGCAAGTATTTGAAGTAAAATAATTTGTTTCGCTTGGATTTGAAGCTAAACCTTCTTCTTCGCATTGATTTGAAGCTAAATCATGTGTTACGAATGAATGTGAAGCTAACTCGTTTGTTCCGCATGCATTTGAAGCTATATCGTTTATATCGCAAGTATTTGAAGCTAAATCATTCGTTTCGCATGGATTAGAAGCTAACTCGCTTGTTTCGCTTCCAGTTGCAGCTTAATCATTTATATCGCTAGTATTTGAAGTTAAATCATTTGTTTTACATGGATTTGAAGCTAAACCTTCTACTTCGTATTCCTTTGAAGACAAATCATGTGTTTCGCATGGATTTGAAGCTAACTCGCTTGTTTCGCTTCCAGTTAATGCTAAATCATTTATATCGCAAGTATTTGAAGCTGAATCATTTGGTTCGCATGGATTTGAAGCTAACTCGCATGTTTCGCTTCCAGTTGGAGCTAAATCATTTATATCGCTGGTATTTGAAGCTAAATCATTTGTTTCGCATTTATTTGAAGCTAAACCTTCTACTTCGTATTCCTTTGAAGACAAATCATGTGTTTCGGATGGATTTGAAGCTAACTCGCTTGTTTCGCTTCCAGTTAAAGCTAAACCATTTATATCGCAAGTATTTGAAGTAAAATAATTTGTTTCGCTTGGATTTGAAGCTAAACCTTCTTCTTCGCATTGATTTGAAGCTAAATCATGTGTTACGAATGAATGTGAAGCTAACTCGTTTGTTCCGCATGCATTTGAAGCTATATCGTTTATATCGCAAGTATTTGAAGCTAAATCATTCGTTTCGCATGGATTAGAAGCTAACTCGCTTGTTTCGCTTCCAGTTAAAGCTAAACCATTTATATCGCAAGTATTTGAAGTAAAATAATTTGTTTCGCTTGGATTTGAAGCTAAACCTTCTTCTTCGCATTGATTTGAAGCTAAATCATGTGTTACGAATGAATGTGAAGCTAACTCGTTTGTTCCGCATGCATTTGAAGCTATATCGTTTATATCGCAAGTATTTGAAGCTAAATCATTCGTTTCGCATGGATTAGAAGCTAACTCGCTTGTTTCGCTTCCAGTTGAAGCTTAATCATTTATATCGCTAGTATTTGAAGTTAAATCATTTGTTTTACATGGATTTGAAGCTAAACCTTCTACTTCGTATTCCTTTGAAGACAAATCATGTGTTTCGCATGGATTTGAAGCTAACTCGCTTGTTTCGCTTCCTGTTAATGCTAAATCATTTATATCGCAAGTATTTGAAGCTGAATCATTTGGTTCGCATGATTTGAAGCTAACTCGCATGTTTCGCTTCCAGTTGGAGCTAAATCATTTATATCGCTGGTATTTGAAGCTAAATCATTTGTTTCGCATTTATTTGAAGCTAATCTTTTCTTCTCCGCATTGATTTGAAGCTAAATTATTTGTTTCGCACGGATTTGAAGCTAACTCGCTTGATTCGCATCTAGTTGAAGTTAAATCATTTATATCGCAAGTATTTGAAGCTAAATCATTTGTTTCGCATGGATTTGAAGGTAAACCTTCTACTTCGCATTGCTTTGAAGATAAATCATGTTCTTCGCAAGGACATGAAGCTAACTCGCTTGTTTCGCATCCAGTTGAAGATAAATCATTTATGTCGCAAGTATTTGTTGCTAAATCATTTGTTTCTTATGGATTTGAAGCTAAACCAACTACTTCGCATTGATTGGAAGCTATATCATATGATTCGCATGCATTTGACGCTAAACCTTCTATTCTGCATTGATTTGAAGCTAAATCATGTGGTTTGCATGGATTTGAAGCTAACTCGCTTGTTTCGCTTCCAGTTGAAGCTATATCATTCATATCGCTAGTATTTGAAGCTGAATCATTTGTTTCGCATGGATTTGAAGCTGAACCATCTACTAGGCATTGAGTTGAAGCTAAATCATGTGTTTCGAATGACTGTGAAGCTAACTCGTTTGTTTCGCTTGCGTTTGAAGCTATATCGTTTATATCGCAAGTATTTGAAGCTAAATCACTTGTTTCGCATGGATTAGAAGCTAACTCGCTTGTTTCGCTCCCAGTTGAAGCTATATCATTCATATCGCTAGTATTTGAAGCTAAATCATTTGTTTCGCATGGATTTAAGGCTAATCCTTCTTCTTCGCATTGATTTGATGCTAAATCATGTGTTTCGCATGAATGTGAATCTAACTCGAATGTTTCGCATGCAGTTGAAGCTAAATCATTTATATCGCAAGTATTTGAAGCTAAATCATTTATTTCGCATGCATTTGAAGCTAAATCTTCTAGTTCGCATTGATTTGAAGATAAATCATGTGTTTCGCATGGATTTGAATCTAACTCGATTGTTTCGCATGCAGTTGATGCTAAATCATTTATATCGCAAGTATTTGAAGCTTAATCATTTGTTTCGAATGGATTTGAAGCTAAACCTTCTTCTTCGCATTGATTTCAAGCTAAATCATGTGTTTCGAATGAATGTGAAGCTAACTCGTTTGTTTGGCATGCATTTGAAGCTATATCGTTTATATCGCAAGTATTTGAAGCTAAATCTTTTTTTCGCATGGATTAGAAGCTAACTCGCTTGTATCGCTTCCAATTGAAGCTAAATCATTTATATCGCAAGTATTTGAATCTAAATCATTTTTTCGCATGGATTTGAAGCTAAACCTTCTACTTCGCGTTGCTTTGTAGATAAATCATGTGTTTCGCATGGATTTGAATCTAACTCGAATGTTTCGCATGCAGTTGAAGCTAAATCATTTATAACGCAAGTATTTGAAGCTAAATCATTTATTTCGCATGCATTTGAAGCTAAATCTTCTACTTCGTATTGATTTGAAGATAAATCATGTGTTTCGCATGGATTTGAATCTAACTCGATTGTTTCGCATGCAGTTGATGCTAAATCATTTATATCGCAAGTATTTGAAGCTAAATCATTTGTTTCGAATGGATTTGGAGCTAACCTTCTACTTCGCGTTGCTTTGAAGATAAATCATGTGTTTCGCATGGATTTGAAGCTAACTCGCTTGGTCCACTTCCAGTTGAATCTAAATCATTTATATCGCAAGTATTTGATCTAAATCTTTTTTTTCGCATGGATTATAAGCTAACTCGCTCGTTTCGCTTCCAGATGAAGCTAAATCATTTATATCGCTAGTACTTGAAGGTAAATCATTTGTTTCGCATGGATTTGAAGCTAAACCTTCTACTTCGCATGGATTTGAAGATAAATCATGTGTTTCGAATGACTGTGAAGCTAACTCGTTTGTTTCGCATGCATTTGAAGCTATAACGTTTATATCGCAAGTATTTGAAGCTAAATCATTTGTTTCGCATGGATTTGAAGCTAAAACTTCTACTCGGCATTGTTTTAAATCTAAATCTCGTTTTTCGCATTGATTTGAATCTAGCTTGTTTGTTTCGTATGCAGTTGAATCTAAATCAATTATATCGCAAGTATTTGAAGCAAAATCATTTGTTTCGCATGGATTTGAAGCTAAACCTTCTACATCGCGTTGCTTTGAAGATAAATCATGTGTTTCGCATGGATTTGAATCTAACTCGATTGTTTCGCATGCAGTGAAGCTAAATCATTTATATTGCAAGTATTTGAAGCTAAATCATTTGTTTCGCATCGTTTTGAAGTTAAACCTTCTACTTAGCATTGATTTGAACCTAAGTCATGTGTTTCGAATGAATGTGAAGCTAACTCGTTTGTATCGCATGCATTTGAAGCTATATCGTTTATATCGCAAGTATTTGATGCTAAATCATTTGTTTCGAATGGATTTGTAGTTAAAACTTCTACTCCGCAATGATTTAAATCTAAATCTCGTTTTTCGCATGGATTTTAATCTAACTTGTTTGTTTCTCATGCAGTTGAATCTAAATCATTTATATCGCAAGTATTTGAAGTAAAATAATTTGTTTCGCTTGGATTTGAAGCTAAACCTTCTTCTTCGCATTGATTTGAAGCTAAATCATGTGTTACGAATGAATGTGAAGCTAACTCGTTTGTTCCGCATGCATTTGAAGCTATATCGTTTATATCGCAAGTATTTGAAGCTAAATCATTCGTTTCGCATGGATTAGAAGCTAACTCGCTTGTTTCGCTTCCAGTTGAAGCTTAATCATTTATATCGCTAGTATTTGAAGTTAAATTATTTGTTTTACATGGATTTGAAGCTAAACCTTCTACTTCGTATTCCATTGAAGACAAATCATGTGTTTCGCATGGATTTGAAGCTAACTCGCTTGTTTCGCTTCCAGTTAATGCTCAATCATTTATATCGCAAGTATTTGAAGCTGAATCATTTGGTTCGCATGGATTTGAAGCTAACTCGCATGTTCCGCTTCCAGTTGGAGCTAAATCATTTATATCGCTGGTATTTGAAGCTAAATCATTTGTTTCGCATTTATTTGAAGCTAATCTTTCTTCTCCGCATTGATTTGAAGCTAAATTATTTGTTTCGCCCGGATTCGAAGCTAACTCGCCTGTTTCGCTCCCAATTGGAGCTAAGTCATTTAAATCGCAAGTATTTGAAGCTAAATCATTTGTTTCGCATGGATGAGAAGCTAACTCGCTTGATTCGCATCTAGTTGAAGTTAAATCATTTATATCGCAAGTATTTGAAGCTAAATCATTTGTTTCGCATGGATTAGAATCTAACTCGCTTGTTTCGCTTCCAGTTGAAGCTATATCATTTATATCGCTAGTATTTGAAACTAAATCATTTGTTTCGCATGGATTTGAAGCTAAACCTTCTACTTCGCATTGATTTGATCCTAAGTCATGTGTTTCGAATGAATGTGAAGCTAACTCGTTTGTATCGCATGCATGTGAAGCTATATCGTTTATATCGCAAGTATTTGAAGCTAAATCATTCGTTTCGCATGGATTAGAAGCTAACTCGCTTGTTTCGCTTCCAGTTGAAGCTTAATCATTTATATCGCTAGTATTTGAAGTTAAATCATTTTTTTTACATGGATTTGAAGCTAAACCTTCTACTTCGTGTTCCTTTGAAGACAAATCATGTGTTTCGCATGGATTTGAATCTAACTCGCTTGTTTCGCTTCCAGTTGAAGCTATATCATTCATATCGCTAGTATTTGAAGCTGAATCATTTGTTTCGCATGGATTTGAAGCTGAACCATCTACTAGGCATTGAGTTGAAGCTAAATCATGTGTTTCGAATGACTGTGAAGCTAACTCGTTTGTTTCGCTTGCGTTTGAAGCTATATCGTTTATATCGCAAGTATTTGAAGCTAAATCACTTGTTTCGCATGGATTAGAAGCTAACTCGCTTGTTTCGCTCCCAGTTGAAGCTATATCATTCATATCGCTAGTATTTGAAGCTAAATCATTTGTTTCGCATGGATTTAAGGCTAATCCTTCTTCTTCGCATTGATTTGATGCTAAATCATGTGTTTCGCATGGATTTGAATCTAACTCGAATGTTTCGCATGTAGTTGAAGCTAAATCATTTATATCGCAAGTATTTGAAGCTAAATCATTTATTTCGCATGCATTTGAAGCTAAATCTTCTACTTCGCATTGATTTGAAGATAAATCATGTGTTTCGCATGGATTTGAATCTAACTCGATTGTTTCGCATGCAGTTGATGCTAAATCATTTATATCGCAAGTATTTGAAGCTAAATCATTTGTTTCGAATGGATTTCAAGCTAAACCTTCTTCTTCGCATTGATTTGAAGCTAAATCATGTGTTTCGAATGAATGTGAAGCTAACTCGTTTGTTTGGCATGCATTTGAAGCTATATCGTTTATATCGCAAGTATTTGAAGCTAAATCTTTTTTTTCGCATGGATTAGAAGCTAACTCGCTTGTATCGCTTCCAATTGAAGCTAAATCATTTCTATCGCAAGTATTTGAAGCTAAATCATTTTTTCGCATGGATTTGAAGCTAAACCTTCTACTTCGCGTTGCTTTGTAGATAAATCATGTGTTTCGCATGGATTTGAATCTAACTCGAATGTTTCGCATGCAGTTGAAGCTAATCATTTATAACGCAAGTATTTGAAGCTAAATCATTTATTTCGCATGCATTTGAAGCTAAATCTTCTACTTCGTATTGATTTGAAGATAAATCGTGTGTTTCGCATGGATTTGAATCTAACTCGATTGTTTCGCATGCAGTTGATGCTAAATCATTTATATCGCAAGTATTTGAAGCTAAATCATTTGTTTCGAATGGATTTGGAGCTAACCTTCTACTTCGCGTTGCTTTGAAGATAAATCATGTGTTTCGCATGAATGTGAATCTAACTCGATTGTTTCGCATGCAGTTGAAGCTAAATCATTTATATTGCAAGTATTTGAAGCTAAAACATTTGTTTCGCATCGTTTTGAAGTTAAACCTTCTACTTAGCATTGATTTGAACCTAAGTCATGTGTTTCGAATGAATGTGAAGCTAACTCGTTTGTATCGCATGCATTTGAAGCTATATCGTTTATATCGCAAGTATTTGATGCTAAATCATTTGTTTCGAATGGATTTGTAGCTAAAACTTCTACTCCGCATTGATTTAAATCTAAATCTCGTTTTTCGCATGGATTTTAATCTAACTTGTTTGTTTCTCATGCAGTTGAATCTAAATCATTTATATCGCAAGTATTTGAAGTAAAATAATTTGTTTCGCTTGGATTTGAAGCTAAACCTTCTTCTTCGCATTGATTTGAAGCTAAATCATGTGTTACGAATGAATGTGAAGCTAACTCGTTTGTTCCGCATGCATTTGAAGCTATATCGTTTATATCGCAAGTATTTGAAGCTAAATCATTCGTTTCGCATGGATTAGAAGCTAACTCGCTTGTTTCGCTTCCAGTTGAAGCTTAATGATTTATATCGCTAGTATTTGAAGTTAAATCATTTGTTTTACATGGATTTGAAGCTAAACCTTCTACTTCGTATTCCATTGAAGACAAATCATGTGTTTCGCATGGATTTGAAGCTAACTCGCTTGTTTCGCTTCCAGTTAATGCTCAATCATTTATATCGCAAGTATTTGAAGCTGAATCATTTGGTTCGCATGGATTTGAAGCTAACTCGCATGTTCCGCTTCCAGTTGGAGCTAAATCATTTATATCGCTGGTATTTGAAGCTAAATCATTTGTTTCGCATTTATTTGAAGCTAATCTTTCTTCTCCGCATTGATTTGAAGCTAAATTATTTGTTTCGCCCGGATTCGAAGCTAACTCGCCTGTTTCGCTCCCAATTGGAGCTAAGTCATTTAAATCGCAAGTATTTGAAGCAAAATCATTTGTTTCGCATGGATGAGAAGCTAACTCGCTTGATTCGCATCTAGTTGAAGTTAAATCATTTATATCGCAAGTATTTGAAGCTAAATCATTTGTTTCGCATGGATTAGAATCTAACTCGCTTGTTTCGCTTCCAGTTGAAGCTATATCATTTAAGTCGCTAGTATTTGAAACTAAATCATTTGTTTCGCATGGATTTGAAGCTAAACCTTCTACTTCGCATTGATTTGATCCTAAGTCATGTGTTTCGAATGAATGTGAAGCTAACTCGTTTGTATCGCATGCATGTGAAGCTATATCGTTTATATCGCAAGTATTTGAAGCTAAATCATTCGTTTCGCATGGATTAGAAGCTAACTCGCTTGTTTCGCTTCCAGTTGAAGCTTAATCATTTATATCGCTAGTATTTGAAGTTAAATCATTTTTTTTACATGGATTTGAAGCTAAACCTTCTACTTCGTGTTCCTTTGAAGACAAATCATGTGTTTCGCATGGATTTGAATCTAACTCGCTTGTTTCGCTTCCAGTTGAAGCTATATCATTCATATCGCTAGTATTTGAAGCTGAATCATTTGTTTCGCATGGATTTGAAGCTGAACCATCTACTAGGCATTGAGTTGAAGCTAAATCATGTGTTTCGAATGACTGTGAAGCTAACTCGTTTGTTTCGCTTGCGTTTGAAGCTATATCGTTTATATCGCAAGTATTTGAAGCTAAATCACTTGTTTCGCATGGATTAGAAGCTAACTCGCTTGTTTCGCTCCCAGTTGAAGCTATATCATTCATATCGCTAGTATTTGAAGCTAAATCATTTGTTTCGCATGGATTTAAGGCTAATCCTTCTTCTTCGCATTGATTTGATGCTAAATCATGTGTTTCGCATGGATTTGAATCTAACTCGAATGTTTCGCATGCAGTTGAAGCTAAATCATTTATATCGCAAGTATTTGAAGCTAAATCATTTATTTCGCATGCATTTGAAGCTAAATCTTCTACTTCGCATTGATTTGAAGATAAATCATGTGTTTCGCATGGATTTGAATCTAACTCGATTGTTTCGCATGCAGTTGATGCTAAATCATTTATATCGCAAGTATTTGAAGCTAAATCATTTGTTTCGAATGGATTTGAAGCTTAACCTTCTTCTTCGCATTGATTTGAAGCTAAATCATGTGTTTCGAATGAATGTGAAGCTAACTCGTTTGTTTGGCATGCATTTGAAGCTATATCGTTTATATCGCAAGTATTTGAAGCTTAATCTTTTTTTTCGCATGGATTAGAAGCTAACTCGCTTGTATCGCTTCCAATTGAAGCTAAATCATTTATATCGCAAGTATTTGAAGCTAAATCATTTTTTCGCATGGATTTGAAGATAAACCTTCTACTTCGCGTTGCTTTGTAGATAAATCATGTGTTTCGCATGGATTTGAATCTAACTCGAATGTTTCGCATGCAGTTGAAGCTAAATCATTTATAACGCAAGTATTTGAAGCTAAATCATTTATTTCGCATGCATTTGAAGCTAAATCTTCTACTTCGTATTGATTTGAAGATAAATCACGTGTTTCGCATGGATTTGAATCTAACTCGATTGTTTCGCATGCAGTTGATGCTAAATCATTTATATCGCAAGTATTTGAAGCTAAATCATTTGTTTCGAATGGATTTGGAGCTAACCTTCTACTTCGCGTTGCTTTGAAGATAAATCATGTGTTTCGCATGAATGTGAATCTAACTCGATTGTTTCGCATGCATTTGAAGCTATATCGTTTATATCGCAAGTATTTGATGCTAAATCATTTGTTTCGAATGGATTTGTAGCCAAAACTTCTACTCCGCATTGATTTAAATCTAAATCTCGTTTTTCGCATGGATTTTAATCTAACTTGTTTGTTTCTCATGCAGTTGAATCTAAATCATTTATATCGCAAGCATTTGAAGTAAAATAATTTGTTTCGCTTGGATTTGAAGCTAAACCTTCTTCTTCGCATTGATTTGAAGCTAAATCATGTGTTACGAATGAATGTGAAGCTAACTCGTTTGTTCCGCATGCATTTGAAGCTATATCGTTTATATCGCAAGTATTTGAAGCTAAATTATTCGTTTCGCATGGATTAGAAGCTAACTCGCTTGTTTCGCTTCCAGTTGAATCTTAAACATTTATATCGCTAGTATTTGAAGTTAAATCATTTGTTTTACATGGATTTGAAGCTAAACCTTCTACTTCGTATTCCATTGAAGACAAATCATGTGTTTCGCATGGATTTGAAGCTAACTCGCTTGTTCCGCTTCCAGTTAATGCTCAATCATTTATATCGCTGGTATTTGAAGCTAAATCATTTGTTTCGCATGGATGAGAAGCTAACTCGCTTGATTCGCATCTAGTTGAAGTTAAATCATTTATATCGCAAGTATTTGAAGCTAAATCATTTGTTTCGCATGGATTAGAATCTAACTCGCTTGTTTCGCTTCCAGTTGAAGCTATATCATTTATATCGCTAGTATTTGAAACTAAATCATTTGTTTCGCATGGATTTGAAGCTAAACCTTCTACTTCGCATTGATTTGATCCTAAGTCATGTGTTTCGAATGAATGTGAAGCTAACTCGTTTGTATCGCATGCATGTGAAGCTATATCGTTTATATCGCAAGTATTTGAAGCTAAATCATTCGATTCGCATGGATTAGAAGCTAACTCGCTTGTTTCGCTTCCAGTTGAAGCTTAATCATTTATATCGCTAGTATTTGAAGTTAAATCATTTTTTTTACATGGATTTGAAGCTAAACCTTCTACTTCGTGTTCCTTTGAAGACAAATCATGTGTTTCGCATGGATTTGAATCTAACTCGCTTGTTTCGCTTCCAGTTGAAGCTATATCATTCATATCGCTAGTATTTGAAGCTGAATCATTTGTTTCGCATGGATTTGAAGCTGAACCATCTACTAGGCATTGAGTTGAAGCTAAATCATGTGTTTCGAATGACTGTGAAGCTAACTCGTTTGTTTCGCTTGCGTTTGAAGCTATATCGTTTATATCGCAAGTATTTGAAGCTAAATCACTTGTTTCGCATGGATTAGAAGCTAACTCGCTTGTTTCGCTCCCAGTTGAAGCTATATCATTCATATCGCTAGTATTTGAAGCTAAATCATTTGTTTCGCATGGATTTAAGGCTAATCCTTCTTCTTCGCATTGATTTGATGCTAAATCATGTGTTTCGCATGGATTTGAATCTAACTCGAATGTTTCGCATGCAGTTGAAGCTAAATCATTTATATCGCAAGTATTTGAAGCTAAATCATTTATTTCGCATGCATTTGAAGCTAAATCTTCTACTTCGCATTGATTTGAAGATAAATCATGTGTTTCGCATGGATTTGAATCTAACTCGATTGTTTCGCATGCAGTTGATGCTAAATCATTTATATCGCAAGTATTTGAAGCTAAATCATTTGTTTCGAATGGATTTGGAGCTAACCTTCTACTTCGCGTTGCTTTGAAGATAAATCATGTGTTTCGCATGAATGTGAATCTAACTCGATTGTTTCGCATGCAGTTGAAGCTAAATCATTTATATTGCAAGTATTTGAAGCTAAATCATTTGTTTCGCATCGTTTTGAAGTTAAACCTTCTACTTAGCATTGATTTGAACCTAAGTCATGTGTTTCGAATGAATGTGAAGCTAACTCGTTTGTATCGCATGCATTTGAAGCTATATCGTTTATATCGCAAGTATTTGATGCTAAATCATTTGTTTCGAATGGATTTGAAGCTAAACCTTCTACTTCGTATTCCATTGAAGACAAATCATGTGTTTCGCATGGATTTGAAGCTAACTCGCTTGTTTCGCTTCCAGTTAATGCTCAATCATTTATATCGCAAGTATTTGAAGCTGAATCATTTGGTTCGCATGGATTTGAAGCTAACTCGCATGTTCCGCTTCCAGTTGGAGCTAAATCATTTATATCGCTGGTATTTGAAGCTAAATCATTTGTTTCGCATTTATTTGAAGCTAATCTTTCTTCTCCGCATTGATTTGAAGCTAAATTATTTGTTTCGCCCGGATTCGAAGCTAACTCGCCTGTTTCGCTCCCAATTGGAGCTAAGTCATTTAAATCGCAAGTATTTGAAGCAAAATCATTTGTTTCGCATGGATGAGAAGCTAACTCGCTTGATTCGCATCTAGTTGAAGTTAAATCATTTATATCGCAAGTATTTGAAGCTAAATCATTTGTTTCGCATGGATTAGAATCTAACTCGCTTGTTTCGCTTCCAGTTGAAGCTATATCATTTATATCGCTAGTATTTGAAACTAAATCATTTGTTTCGCATGGATTTGAAGCTAAACCTTCTACTTCGCATTGATTTGATCCTAAGTCATGTGTTTCGAATGAATGTGAAGCTAACTCGTTTGTATCGCATGCATGTGAAGCTATATCGTTTATATCGCAAGTATTTGAAGCTAAATCATTCGATTCGCATGGATTAGAAGCTAACTCGCTTGTTTCGCTTCCAGTTGAAGCTTAATCATTTATATCGCTAGTATTTGAAGTTAAATCATTTTTTTTACATGGATTTGAAGCTAAACCTTCTACTTCGTGTTCCTTTGAAGACAAATCATGTGTTTCGCATGGATTTGAATCTAACTCGCTTGTTTCGCTTCCAGTTGAAGCTATATCATTCATATCGCTAGTATTTGAAGCTGAATCATTTGTTTCGCATGGATTTGAAGTTGAACCATCTACTAGGCATTGAGTTGAAGCTAAATCATGTGTTTCGAATGACTGTGAAGCTAACTCGTTTGTTTCGCTTGCGTTTGAAGCTATATCGTTTTTATCGCAAGTATTTGAAGCTAAATCACTTGTTTCGCATGGATTAGAAGCAAACTCGCTTGTTTCGCTCCCACTTGAAGCTATATCATTCGTATCGCTAGTATTTGAAGCTAAATCATTTGTTTCGCATGGATTTAAGGCTAATCCTTCTTCTTCGCATTGATTTGATGCTAAATCATGTGTTTCGCATGGATTTGAATCTAACTCGAATGTTTCGCATGCAGTTGAAGCTAAATCATTTATATCGCAAGTATTTGAAGCTAAATCATTTATTTCGCATGCATTTGAAGCTAAATCTTCTACTTCGCATTGATTTGAAGATAAATCATGTGTTTCGCATGGATTTGAATCTAACTTGATTGTTTCGCATGCAGTTGATGCTAAATCATTTATATCGCAAGTATTTGAAGCTAAATCATTTGTTTCCAATGGATTTGAAGCTAAACCTTCTTCTTCGCATTGATTTGAAGCTAAATCATGTGTTTCGAATGAATGTGAAGCTAACTCGTTTGTTTGGCATGCATTTGAAGCTATATCGTTTATATCGCAAGTATTTGAAGCTTAATCTTTCTTTTCGCATGGATTAGAAGCTAACTCGCTTGTATCGATTCCAATTGAAGCTAAATCATTTATATCGCAAGTATTTGAAGCTAAATCATTTTTTCGCATGGATTTGAAGATAAACCTTCTACTTCGCGTTGTTTTGTAGATAAATCATATGTTTCGCATGGATTTGAATCTAACTCGAATGTTTCGCATGCAGTTGAAGCTAAATCATTTATAACGCATGTATTTGAAGCTAAATCATTTATTTCGCATGCATTTGAAGCTAAATCTTCTACTTCGTATTGATTTGAAGATAAATCATGTGTTTCGCATGGATTTGAATCTAACTCGATTGTTTCGCATGCAGTTGATGCTAAATCATTTATATCGCAAGTATTTGAAGCTAAATCATTTGTTTCGAATGGATTTGGAGCTAACCTTGTACTTCGCGTTGCTTTGAAGATAAATCATGTGTTTCGCATGAATGTGAATCTAACTCGATTGTTTCGCATGCAGTTGAAGCTAAATCATTTATATTGCAAGTATTTGAAGCTAAATCATTTGTTTCGCATCGTTTTGAAGTTAAACCTTCTACTTAGCATTGATTTGAACCTAAGTCATGTGTTTCGAATGAATGTGAAGCTAACTCGTTTGTATCGCATGCATTTGAAGCTATATCGTTTATATCGCAAGTATTTGATGCTAAATCATTTGTTTCGAATGGATTTGTAGCTAAAACTTCTACTCCGCATTGATTTAAATCTAAATCTCGTTTTTCGCATGGATTTTAATCTAACTTGTTTGTTTCTCATGCAGTTGAATCTAAATCATTTATATCGCAAGTATTTGAAGTAAAATAATTTGTTTCGCTTGGATTTGAAGCTAAACCTTCTTCTTCGCATTGATTTGAAGCTAAATCATGTGTTACGAATGAATGTGAAGCTAACTCGTTTGTTCCGCATGCATTTGAAGCTATATCGTTTATATCGCAAGTATTTGAAGCTAAATCATTCGTTTCGCATGGATTAGAAGCTAACTCGCTTGTTTCGCTTCCAGTTGAAGCTTAATCATTTATATCGCTAGTATTTGAAGTTAAATCATTTGTTTTACATGGATTTGAAGCTAAACCTTCTACTTCGTATTCCATTGAAGACAAATCATGTGTTTCGCATGGATTTGAAGCTAACTCGCTTGTTTCGCTTCCAGTTAATGCTCAATCATTTATATCGCAAGTATTTGAAGCTGAATCATTTGGTTCGCATGGGTTTGAAGCTAACTCGCATGTTCCGCTTCCAGTTGGAGCTAAATCATTTATATCGCTGGTATTTGAAGCTAAATCATTTGTTTCGCATTTATTTGAAGCTAATCTTTCTTCTCCGCATTGATTTGAAGCTAAATTATTTGTTTCGCCCGGATTCGAAGCTAACTCGCCTGTTTCGCTCCCAATTGGAGCTAAGTCATTTAAATCGCAAGTATTTGAAGCAAAATCATTTGTTTCGCATGGATGAGAAGCTAACTCGCTTGATTCGCATCTAGTTGAAGTTAAATCATTTATATCGCAAGTATTTGAAGCTAAATCATTTGTTTCGCATGGATTAGAATCTAACTCGCTTGTTTCGCTTCCAGTTGAAGCTATATCATTTATATCGCTAGTATTTGAAACTAAATCATTTGTTTCGCATGGATTTGAAGCTAAACCTTCTACTTCGCATTGATTTGATCCTAAGTCATGTGTTTCGAATGAATGTGAAGCTAACTCGTTTGTATCGCATGCATGTGAAGCTATATCGTTTATATCGCAAGTATTTGAAGCTAAATCATTCGATTCGCATGGATTAGAAGCTAACTCGCTTGTTTCGCTTCCAGTTGAAGCTTAATCATTTATATCGCTAGTATTTGAAGTTAAATCATTTTTTTTACATGGATTTGAAGCTAAACCTTCTACTTCGTGTTCCTTTGAAGACAAATCATGTGTTTCGCATGGATTTGAATCTAACTCGCTTGTTTCGCTTCCAGTTGAAGCTATATCATTCATATCGCTAGTATTTGAAGCTGAATCATTTGTTTCGCATGGATTTGAAGCTGAACCATCTACTAGGCATTGAGTTGAAGCTAAATCATGTGTTTCGAATGACTGTGAAGCTAACTCGTTTGTTTCGCTTGCGTTTGAAGCTATATCGTTTATATCGCAAGTATTTGAAGCTAAATCACTTGTTTCGCATGGATTAGAAGCTAACTCGCTTGTTTCGCTCCCAGTTGAAGCTATATCATTCGTATCGCTAGTATTTGAAGCTAAATCATTTGTTTCGCATGGATTTAAGGCTAATCCTTCTTCTTCGCATTGATTTGATGCTAAATCATGTGTTTCGCATGGATTTGAATCTAACTCGAATGTTTCGCATGCAGTTGAAGCTAAATCATTTATATCGCAAGTATTTGAAGCTAAATCATTTATTTCGCAAGTATTTGAAGCTAAATCATCTGTTTCGCATCGATTTGAAGCTAAACCTTCTACTTCGAATTGATTTGAACCTAAGTCATGTGTTTCGAATGAATGTGAAGCTAACCCGTTTGTATCGTTTGCATTTGAAGCTATATCGTTTATATCGCAAGTATTTGAAGCTAAATCATTTGTTTCGAATGGATTTGTAGCTAAAACGTCTACTCCGCATTGATTTAAATCTATGTCTCGTTTTTCGCATGGATTTGAATCTAACTTGTTTGTTTCGCATGCAGTTGAATCTAAATCATTTATATCGCAAGTATTTGAAGCTAAATCATTCGTTTCGCGTGGATTTGAAGCGAAACCTTCTACTTCGCGTGGATTTGAAGTTAAATCATGTGTTTCGCATGGGTTAGAAACTAACTCGCTTGTTTCGATTCCAGTTGAAGATAAATCATTTATGTCGCAAGTATTTGAAGCTAAATCATTTGTTTCGAATGGATTTGAAGCTAAACCTTCTACTCCGCATTGATTAGAAGTTAAATCATGTGTTTCGCATGGTTTAGAAGCTAACTCGCTTGTTTCGCATCCAGTTGAAGCTAAATCACTTATATCGCAAGTATTTGAAGCTAAATCGCTTGTTTCGCGTGTATTTGAAGATAATACTGCTACTCCGCATTGATTTGAAGCTAAACCATCTGTTTCGCATGGATTTGAAGCAGAACCATCTACTAGGCATTGATTTGAAGCTAAATCATGTGTTTCGTATGACTGTGAAGCTAACTCGTTTATTTCGCATCCATTTGAAGCTCTATCGTTTATATCGCAAGTATGTGAAGTTAAATCATTTGTTTCGCATGGATTAGAAGCTAACTCGCTTGTTTCGCTTCCAGTTGAAGCTATATCATTCATATCGCCAGTATTTAGAGTTAAATCATTTGTTTCGCATGGATTTGAAGCTAAACCTTCTACTTCGTATTCCTTTGAAGTCAAATCATGTGTTTCGCGTGGATTTGGAGCTAACTCGTTTGTTTCGCATGCATTTGAATCTATATCGTTTATATCGCAAGTATTTTAAGCTAAATCTTTTTTTTCGCATGGATTAGACGCTAACTCGCTTGTGTCGCTTCCAATTGAAGCTATATCGTTTATATCGCAAGTATTTGAAGCAAAATCATTTGTTTCGCATGGATTTGAATCTAACTTGTTTGTTTCGCATGCAGTTGAATCTGAATCATTTATATCGCAAGTATTTGAAGCAAAATCATTTGTTTCGCTTGGATTTGAAGATAAATCTTCTACTTCGGATTGATTTGAAGCTAAATCATTTGTATCGAATGTATGTGAATCTAAGTTGTTTGTTTCGCATGCAGTTGAATCTAAATCATTTATATCGCAATTATTTGAATCTAAATCATTTGTTTCGCATGGATTTGAAGCAAAAACTTCTACTCGGCATTGATTTGAATCTAAATCTCGTGTTTTGCATGGATTTGAATCTAACTTGTTTGTTTCGCATGCAGTTGAATCTAAATCATTTATATCGCAAGTACTTGAAGCAAAATCATTTGTTTCTCTTGGATTTGAACCAAACCTTCTCCTTTGCATTGATTTTAAGCTAAATCATGTGTTTCGAATGAATGTGAAGCTGACTCGTTTGTATCGCATGGATTTGAAGCTATATCGTTTATATCGCAAGTATTTGAAGCTACATCATTTGTTTCGCATGGATTAGAAGCTAACTCGCTTGTTTCGCTTCCAGTTGAAGCTATATCATTTATATCGCTAGTATTTGAAGTTAAATCATTTGTTTCGCATGGATTTGAAGATAAACCTTCTACTCCGCATTGATTTGAAGCTAAATCTTGTGTTTCGAATGACTGTGAAGCTAACTCGTTTGTTTCGCATGGATTTGAAGCTAAACATTCTACCTCGCACTGATTTGAAGCTTTGTCATGTGTTTCGCATGGATTTGAATCTAACTCAATTGTTTCGCATGCAGTTGAAGCTAAATCATTTATATCGCAAGTATTTGAAGCTAAATCATTTGTTTCGCATGGATTTGAAGCTAAACCTTCTACGTCGCATTGCTTGGAAGATAAATCATGTGTTTCGCGTGGATTTGAATCTAACATGATTGTTTCGCTTCCAGTTGAAGCTAAATCATTTATATCGCAAGTATTTGAAGCTAAATCATTTGTTTCGCATGGATTTGAAGCTAAAACTTATACTCGGCATTGATTTGAATCTAAATCTCGTGTTTTGTATGTATTTGAATCTAACTTGTTTTTTTCGCATGCATTTGAATCAATATCGTTTATATCGCAATTATTTGAAGCTAAATCATTTGTTTAGCATGGATTTGAAGCTAAAACTTCTACTCGGCAGTGATTTGAATCTAAATCTCGTGTTTTGCATGGATTTGAATCTAACTTGTTTGTTTCGCATGCAGTTGAATCTAAATTATTTATATCGCAAGTATTTGAAGGTAAATAATTTGATTCGCATGAATTTGAAGCCAAACCTTCTACCTCGCACTGATTTGAAGCTTTGTCATGTGTTTCGCGTGGATTTGAATCTAACTCGATTGTTTCGCATACAGTTGAAGCTAAATCACTTATATCGCTAGTATTTGAAGGTAAATCATTTGTTTCGCATGGATTTGAAACTAAACCTTCTACTTCGCATTGATTTGAAGCTAAATCATGTGTTTCGAATGACTGTGAAGCTAACTCGTTTGTTTCGGATGCATTTGAATCAATATCGTTTATTTCGCAAGTATTTGAAGCTAAATCATATGTTTCGCATGGATTTGAAGCTGAAACTTCTACTCGGCATTGATTTGAATCTAAATCTCGTGTTTCGCGTGGATTTGAATCTAACTCGATTGTTTCGCATACAGTTGAAGCTAAATCACTTATATCGCTAGTATTTGAAGGTAAATCATTTGTTTCGCATGGATTTGAAACTAAACCTTCTACTTCGCATTGATTTGAAGCTAAATCATGTGTTTCGAATGAATGTGAAGCTAACTCGTTTGTTTCGCATGCATTTGAATCTATATCGTTTATATCGCAAGTATTTTAAGCTAAATCATTTGTTTCGCATGAATGTGAAGCTAGCTCGTTTGTCTCGCTTCCAGTTGAAGCTAAATGATTTATATCGCAAGTATTTGAAGCTAAATCATTTGTTTCGCATGGATTTGAAACAAAACCTTCTACTTCGCAATGCATGGAAGATAAATCATGTGTTTCGCGTCGATTTGAAGCTATCTCGGTTGTTTCGCATGGAGTTGAATCTAAATCATTTATATCGCAAGTATTTGAAGCTAAATCATTTGTTTCGCTTGGATTTGTAGCTAAACCTTCTTCTTCGCATTGATTTGAAGCTATTTCATGTGTTTCGAATGAATGTGAATCTAAGTTGTTTGTTTCGCATGCAGTTGAATCTAAATCATTTATATCGCAAGTATTTGAAGCTAAATCATTTGTTTCGCATGGATTTGAAGCCAAAGCTCTTACCTCGTATTCATTTGAAGCTAAATCATGTGTTTCGCATGAATGTGAAGCTGGCTCGTTTGTTTCGCTTCCAGTTGAAGCTAAATCATTTATATCGCAAGTATTTGAAGCTAAATCATTTGTTTCGCATGGATATGAAGCTAAACCTTTTACTTCGCATTGATTTGAAGCTAAATCATGTGCTTCGAATGAACGTGAAGCTAACTCGTTTGTTTCGCATGCATTTGAATCTATATCGTTTATATCGCAAGTATTTGAAGCTAAATCATTTGTTTCGCATGAATGTGAAGCTAACTCGTTTGTCTCGCTTCCAGTTGAAGCTAAATCATTTATATCGGAAGTATTTGAAGCTAAATTATTTGTTTCTCTTGGATTTGAAGCTAAACCTTCTTCTACGCATTGATTTGAAGCTAAATCATGTGTTTCTAATGAATGTGAAGCTAACTCGTTTGTTTGGCATGCATTTGAAGCTATATCGTTTATATCGCAAGTATTTGAAGCTAAATCATTTCTTTCGCATGGATTAGATGCTAACTCGCACGATTCGCTTCCAGTTGAAGCTAAATCATTTATACCGCAAGTACTTCAAGCTAAATCATTTGTTGCGCTTGGATTTGAAGCCAAAGCTTTTACCTCGCATTGATTTGAAGCTAAATCATGTGTTTCCCATGAATGTGAAACTAACTCGTTTGTCTCGCTTCCAGTTGAAGCTAAATCATTTATATCGGAAGTATTTGAAGCTAAATCATTTGTTTCGCATGGATTTGAAGCTAATCCTTCTACTTCGCATTGCTTTGAAGATAAATCATGTGCTTCGCATGGACATGAAGCTAACTCGCTTGTTTCGCTTCCAGTTGAATCTAAATCATATATATCGCTGGTATTTGAAGCTAAATCATTTGTTTCGCATGGATTTGAAGCTAAACATTCTACGTCGCATTGATTTGAAGCTAAATCATGTGTTTCGAATGACTGTGAAGCTAACTCGTTTGTTTCGCATGCATTTGAATCAATATCGTTTATATCGCACGTATTTGAAGCTAAATCATTTGTTTCGCATGGATTTGAAGCTAAAACTTCTACTCGGCAGTGATTTGAATCTAAATCTCGTGTTTTGCATGGATTTGAATCTAACTTGTTTGTTTGGCATGCAGTTGAATCTAAATCA